>NW_021167494.1:0-12484 GCF_003724135.2 Verticillium nonalfalfae | reverse complement strand
GGGGGGGGTAAATTTGATTTGTTACTATAGCGTGTACATGATAGCCAACTTGAGTAAAAAATGTCTCTTGTCATTGACGGTCTTCGAATTATGGTATGTGTAGGACTAACATCTCGTTTTGGATTGGAGAGTTCGGAGCTATGTGATGTGTTGTGCGGACCTCTCTCCTTTCAACCCAAGGAAGGCCTTCTTGCTCGGCTCGCTCTCCATCTCTCGGCCACTGCAGCTGATTGAGAATAGGCGTGTTCGGCAAGGGCATATCATGCCTATGGTGCAGCGTGCAGCCTGATCGCCCCGGCTTTTTTCTGTCTCCGAGCGAGGCTTCAGAGGCGGTCGTGAAGACACGGTGCCGTTTCATGGGCACACTGATCGAGGCCTAGGCGATCGGCCGTTCTCTGACTTTTCCTCTGGCGTACGTCAGGCACTCCGACCGACTACCTTTCACCAGCACGCCGCGGTGGCCGCTGCACTGAACCCCATAGCAACTCCTGTCGTGATGCTTTTTCGTGTAGGTAGGGATGCTCCCGTGGTGCAAAAACCGATCTTCCGCCTCATAGTTGATCGAGCAGTCGTTTCCTCCTCCGGTCTATCAGCTCCTCCTGCACCTCCTCTAACGTTGGCAGCACCCAAACCTGGCCGTCCCCCGAATCACCAGGCAGCGGCTCCCAGCCTGGCGGCGCCTCCTGCTTGCCCGTGTTGGCCATGTGTTCGGTCGCCTCGGCCTCCTTCTGGGCCTCGTACTGCAGCAGCTCGTCGTCCTCCTCCTCGGGCGCGTAGCCGTAGTAGGCGGCGTCGACGTAGACACGCGGCCTCTGCTCGCGGCCCTTGGCGGCCTTGTCCTCGTTCCCCAGCGACCGCGCGGCCTCGAACAGCTCCTTGACGCCCGGCAGCTCCTTGGCGCGGCCGAAGTAGCGGTACCCCTTGCCGCCGCCGGGGATCTCGCGGCCGGCCTCGTCGTACATCTTGGCGCCGCCGCGCATGTAGTTGGGCCCGCCGAGGTTGCGGATCTGCACCTCCCACATGTACTTCTCGCGCATGAGCTTGTTGATCTCGTCGTTGAGGTCGCGCACCTGGTAGTCGCTGAGGCTCGTCTCGTGGATGCGCGACACCTTGCGCGAGATCTCCTTGAGCACCTGGCCGCGCCACTTCTCGCACGTCGGGATCGCCGTCACCTCTGTGATCATCTTGGGCCGCCGCGTGCGCCCGACGTCGATGATGCCGAGGTCCGCGGCCTGGGCCTCGCGGAAGCGGAAGAGCATCGACTGGGCTTTTTCTGAGTTGCGCGCCTGCACTCATTTCTCGTTAGCATTGCCTGCCGCATTGGCGCGCAGACGTGGGGGGGGGATGCCTGGGGCAGCTGACCATTTTTGAAGTAGTCCCCGGAGGGTGGTGCTGAGGGAGCAGGAATTGTGGGAGACCTAGGGTGGTCGGAGATGTCTGGTATGGTGTTGAGGTTGGAGGATGAAAGTCAATGAATGGCGAGGCTGATGGGACGAGGGTCGTGGCTGGCGTGAATGCTGTACCGTAGAGTCGGCGTTCCATTGGCGACTTGCTAGGCACCTGGTCACGTGAAGGACTACATTTGGCGCGTTATGGTTCGAAGTACTGACTGCCTTGCTAACAGGATAAGGTGTACTGGAGCACCCAACTCACGGGAAGCGAAATCGTCTTCCAAGGCCATGCTTCCTAGCAACAGACTCGCAGTTTGTAGCTCATGTTTGTTTGGATTTTTGTCTTGTACCAACGTCTGCCAATACTCTGGGTGGTTCGCAATGCCAATTCAATGCCCGCTCATTCGTCGCCAGTGAATGCATAAGTACACGACACAAGACCACTCTGTGGACTCGAGATCCGTTGCCAACGTAATATTATGCGCGTCCTTGAAGTTCTATTGATATGAATATGGTGCTCCAAGTGTGTTTGACCACACGTTGGGCTTCGTTGTTCGTTCACCTGGAGACATGATCAAAAGGTGATGGTGAATGCAGAGCTGCACGTGACATATGCCATGAGGAGCTGCCAGAATTCGTGCTTCCCCAAATCCAAGGCGGGACCGGGGCATCTTACGTAGCTCCACCTCCACATCCTTCGACCACCTACCTCCCAACACCCATCCACTCCGACAAGCTTCGAGGCACCACCCAGCTCAGCCCTCGTCGTCTCGCGAAATCTACCCGAGTCGAACGAAAGATACCTGGGAAGCTTCTGGCAAGTTCTCACAATGCGGCCCTCGCTCTGGCGCTCGCCGGCGTTACTGCTGGTCGCTGCCACTTCGGCCGTCCAAGCCATCTACCAGGATGAGGTCGGCGACGTTGACTACCACCACGAACTCATCGGCCTGCCGCAGATCGAGACGACTCTCTTCCACCGCCCCAGGAGAGACGACAAGGCGAGCCTCCTCTACACCCTGAGCGACGTCGGCGTCGTCGGCGCCGTCAACCCCAGCAATGGCGGGGTTGTCTGGAGACAGTCCCTGACGGGAAACATCACCAACGGGGGAGGCCACCTGCGCGCCGCCGAGGGAGAGAACTGGATCGCGACTGCCTATGGTCACTCGGTCCAGGCGTGGAACGCCCTATCCGGACGCAGCGCCTGGTGGCTGGATTTCACTGGCGAAGTCAAGGACCTCGAGGTCATGGAGCTGACCGAAAACGACCGCAAAGACGTGCTGGCGCTGTTCGAGGAGGACAACGGCGCGACGACCCTGAGGAGGCTCAATGGCCAGACCGGCGCTGTCGTCTGGGAGATCAGCGATGCCGTCAACGACGTCCCTATCCAGGTCTCGACCAACATTGAGAAGATCTTCGTCGTCAGCCTCTACGGCACCCTGACCTCGTACGGCCTGAGGGTCTCCGTCCTCGACATCCACACCGGCAAGCGCGTCAACGAGATTCTTCTCGGCACCAAGGGTGATGTCGACAGCAAGGACGACATCATGTTCGTCGGCGCCAACTCGGCCTCTCCCATTGTTGCCTGGGCCGACAAGGGTCGCTCCAAGCTCTACGTCAACGTCCTCGGCACCAAGAAGAAGCACGAGTTCCCCCTGCCTGCTGACACCACCGAGGTCGTCATTCATGCGCCTCACCACTTGCAGTCGGAGCCTCACTTCCTCGTGCACAGCCGCACGCCCACCGCCAACAAGGCCGACGTCTACCACATTGACCTCAAGACCAGCGCCGTCACCAAGGCTTACGAGCTTCCTCTGCTGCCTGGCGTCGGTGCCTTCTCGACCAGCTCCCAGGGTGCCAATGTCTTGTTCACCCGCATCACCGACGACGAGGTCATCCTCACCTCCTCCGAGTCGCATGCCATCCTCGGACGCTGGCCGTACAAGCCCAACACGGAGAGCTCGCAGGTGATCCACGGCGTGTCCGAGGTCATCAGGAAGCCCGACGACTCGTACGCTGTTCGAGCCGCCGCTCTCACCCGCTCGGACGACTGGGTGCTTGTCCGCAACGGCGATCTGGCTTGGAGCCGCCCTGAAGGTCTGACGGGCGCCGTTGCCGCTGCTTTCGCTGAGTTCCCCGAGAATGCCCAGTACGCCAAGGTGCTCGAGGAGGAGGCCCATAGCAACGTCGTGTCCGCCTATGTCCACCGCGTCCAGCGTCACCTCAAGGACCTCGAGCAGCTGCCGGACTGGCTTGCCTCTATTCCCCAGCGACTCATCAGCAGCATCACGGGCTCTGACGCGCCTGTCAAGAAGGACGGCCTTCACCGGGACAGCTTTGGCTTCAACAAGCTCGCAATCTTGGCCACTCGTCGTGGCAGGGTTTACGGCCTCGACATTGGCAACCACGGAAAGGTTGCGTGGTCCTCCGCCGCATTTGCCATCCCTTCGGGCCAGACCTGGGATGTGAAAGGTATGTTTGTCGAGGACCACAGGGGCCTCGTCACCATTCGTGGATCCAACGGCGAGCAGGTCGTGGCCAAGACCACCACAGGCGAGATTATCGAGGTGCTGCCCGAGGGCGCCTGGCCCAAGGTGGAGGCCACTGCCATTGTCGACAGCGCTTCCGGCCAATGGCTTCTTCCCATTGGTGTCGATGGTCAGGTTGGCGACGTCCCTGCCGAGTGGACGCCCAAGCAGACGGTCGTTGTCCGCAGCGCCGACGGCGGGCTCAAGGGCCTGACCTGGTCAGGCGTCGAGGGCTCTGCCAAGGAGGTTGTTTCCTGGACCTTCCTGCCACTCGGCGGACAGACCATTGTCGAGGTGGCCACGCGTGCCTCGCACGATCCTGTCGCTCAGATCGGAAGGGTTCTTGGTGATCGCAAGGTCAAGTACAAGTACCTAAACCCCAACACGGCCGTCGTTGCGGCCACGAGCGCGGCAACGTCCACCCTGACCATCTACCTCTTGGACACCGTCTCTGGCCAGATCCTGTCCTCCAAGACGTACGAGGGCGTCGACGCGTCCAAGACCATTGACTGCGCCGTTGCAGAGAACTGGTACGCCTGTACCTTCTTCGGACAGTACGCACTCAAGGACGCCCAGGGCCATGCGCTTTCCGGGCAGTCGCTCAAGGGATACCAGATCGTCGTCACGGACCTGTACGAGAGCGACGAGTCCAACGACCGCGGCCCTCTGGGCTCCGCTGCCAACTTCTCCTCTATTGAGACGGTCGACGAGCCCACGGGAGCCCCCCTTCCCTTCCTCGTGTCGCAGGCATGGGTCCTGTCCGCGCCCATCGTGGCTCTTGCCGTCACACAGACGCGTCAGGGCATCACCAACAGGCAGCTCCTCGGCTACCAGCCCGAGACGCACGGCATCGCTGGCCTGCCCCGCCAGGTCCTCGAGCCTCGCCGCACTGTCGGTCGCGATCCCACGGCCCAGGAGGTCGAGGCCGAGGGCCTCATCCGGTACACACCTGTCATCGAGGTCGATCCCCGCCAGGTCATCACCCACCAGCGCGACGTCATCGGCGTCAAGGACATCATCGCGACCCCGGCCCTGCTCGAGAGCACGACTCTCGTGTTTGCCTACGGTATTGACATCTTCGGCACCCGCCTCGCGCCGAGCCTGTCGTTTGACATTCTCGGCAAGGGCTTCGACAAGGTGACCCTCATCGGCACCGTGCTCGCCCTCGTGGCTGGCGTGGCTGCGTTGAAGCCTATTGTACGTCTTTCTCCTCCTCGTTTTCGCCCGGGCTGGTGGCGTCCCTTGCGTATCGAAAGCACTCGCTAACAATTTACAGGTCCGGAGGAAGCAGACGGATCTGCGCTGGACAGCGCCCAGGTGATCCGAAGCATGGCGGAGCTAGTTGTACATTACGAACAGACCATAATAGATATCCATTCAAGTTGACGTGCTGTCGAGGCTTCCCGATAATGGGGTGCAACGACAAAAGTCGGGTGAGGCGCATTGCTCATGTTGACAGCTCGCTCATGCAAGCCAATCTATCCTGTCATTATTGGGCCAGAATCTCCTCAACGTTCAGTTTCCTCCCGCGCCTCGATCGTCACGATCTCCGTGACCCACTCCGCACGATGTTGTCCCAAGCGCGCGGTCAGCGTCGGGCTAGGGGTGGAGTCGGTTTCGACATAATCCCGCAGATTCGCCTCCGATGACACAGCATCTGGCGAGATGGCAGAGTGGTCTAATGCGATAGACTAGAAATCTATTCACTTCGGTGGCGCAGGTTCAAATCCTGCTCTCGTCGTTCTACTTTTGCTGACGCGGCCGAGGTTGAGCCAATCCACGTTTTGTCTGCGTGGTGCTCTGATAGGCTTGCGGTTCCCTTACCTTGACGAAAATGCTGCAGCAAGTTCTCAGTGAGTAGGAGACAGATGATCGACGGGAATCAGGAATCAGCGACATGGATCATGGGCAGGGGATTTACGAGTGGCTGTGGCACTGGACTTACGTACATGTCGAGGCTCCAGATATCAGCGTCAAGCATACAACATCAGAGTGGCATGTCATTCAGCGGTTTGGAGTCAAGGTTTTTCAATTCAGTCAAAATCAAATGATATCTAGCGTGCGCCCCCCCTTAAACAAAAGCAGAAAAATGGAACATGCATCCGTCAGACACCATCACCCCAACCCATATGTCAGCCTACATACTGACACAATTATGTTCGTTCGAGCGGCTCAGCTCCTACCGCAGCACGCCGCCGTGGGCTGCGGCTCGCCCAAGAAGGTCGTCTCGCCTTCGATCCACGACTTGGTGACGATCCTGCACACCCCGCCGGCCACGGGCGTCGTGTACAGGCCCGGCGGCAACGTCAAGGTGCCGTGCACGACGACGGGCTTGGTCGACGCGGCGGGCGTCGCCGTCGTTGTGGTCGTGTCGACCGCTGTCGGGAGCGCCGAGACGATGCCCGTCTCGGTCTCCTCGGCCGTGCTGCCGGCGCCTCGCGTCGAGCTTGGTGGGTTGTAGGGCGGAGGGGGCGGGACAGAGAGCGAGCCGGGTAGAGTCTTGGTCGAGAATGTGGACTGCGAACCCGAGACGGAGACCGGCAGCGAGGTTGGCGCTGCGGTGGAGGGGGATGCAGGCTCTGATCTGGACGTGGATGGCGAGGCTGAGGAAAGCGTGGAGTAGGGGATGGATGAGGGCTCTGCCGATGGTGGTGCCGACGGGACGGAATAGACCGGTGCCGATGAGACGACAGACGGGGCCACTGAGGGAATGATGGAGGAGGGCATCAGAGATGGCGAGATTGATGGCATACCGGAGACGGGCGTGGAAGGGTCCGCAGAAGAGGGGGCTGGCGGCTCACTGGACGGTGCTACTGACGGCGGGAGAGAGGAGGGACCCAGTGAGGGGAGGACAGATGAGGGAAGTATGGAGGATGGGAGAGACGAGGGGGCCAGTGAGGGTATCGAAGATGGCATCGATGATGGTGCTGAAGATGGCATTGAGGACGGCACTGAAGATGGCATCGATGAAGGCATTGAGGACGGCATTGAGGACGGCACTGAAGATGGCATCGATGAAGGCATCGAAGACGGCATTGATGAAGGAACCGAGGACGGCATCGAGGATGGCGCTGATGATATCGGCTGTGACGGAGGCACAGATGACGGCGCCGCGCAAACAGAAGCTAGAAAAAAGAGTTCGTCGTTAGCGATGGTCCTCCGATACAAGAGCACGAAACCAAAACCAGAGCCAACTTACTCGAGAC
Organism: Verticillium nonalfalfae; assembly: GCF_003724135.2. Classification (NCBI taxonomy): domain Eukaryota; kingdom Fungi; phylum Ascomycota; class Sordariomycetes; order Glomerellales; family Plectosphaerellaceae; genus Verticillium; species Verticillium nonalfalfae. The sequence continues at coordinate 5,362 of NW_021167494.1, read as the reverse complement.
AGCAAACAACCGCGTCACAAAGCAGTTCAGTGGATAATCCGTGCCGTCGGGATCGGTAAACGTGGCATACAAGACGTCTTGGTCATCGAGACAGAAGCCTGCGCGGCCGCCGAAGAAGCTGGGATTGACCCACGCGAGCTCGTCGCCAAGGAGCGTGAAGCTGGTCGCAATGTCACCACCTGACGGCACATCAAGTGGAGACAGGGCCACAAAGGTGATGTCCTGCCCGGTGACGACCGGACTGCCGTTAGAGTCGAGACGGCCTCCGTCACCGCCGGTCGTGAGGGTGAAGGTTGTCGCTGAAGCACACTCGTCAATGCCGACGGGGCCCGAGTTGCCGACCAGCAGGAGGTCCTCGTTCTGGCGCCTCCCGTAGGCCCGCGCGGCTCGGCGGATGGGCGGTGACGTAGGCGCCTCTTCGCCGCCGCTCGGCTGATCAATGTCGTTTTCGCCGATGGAGAGGAGGAATGTCGTCGACTCGCTCGTTGGCACCGTCACACTGGATGACACGCCCGAAGGGGGGATGATGGTGGAGCTGGGCGACGCGACGTCGGCCTCTTTGTCGTAGACGACCAGTCTGCGGTTGCCGCTGCAGATCTGCGTCATGTTCCCCAGACAGGTCTGGTCACATTCTGCCTCGGGCACGAGTACTGAGTTGCCTCGGAGCTCGTTGCGACACGCGCAGCGGAAGCGGAAATATGTGGCGAAGTAGCGATAGTCGGTGCACAGCTCTGCGCAGAGATCAAGCGACATGTCAAACTCTTCGAAATCTTGACCGTCAAAGCCTGGGTCCTCCATCACGTCCGTCGAGTACGTCTGGCAGCCGACACGCTTGAAGGGGCCGACGACGGGTGGCCGCGGGTCGCCTTGGCCGTCCCCATCTCCGCCGTCTCCATCCCCGTCCCCATCACCATCGCCATCACCCTCACCTTCGGGAGGCTCGCCCATGTCGTACAGGGCCATGCGCGTGTCGCCGCCACAGTACTGGTCCTCGTTGCCACCGCACGGGGTGCTGCACTGCTCCTCATCGGCAAAGTCGGTGGCGTTGAGAGTTTCATCGTCACACAGACACTGCTGGCCGTCGACGACACCAAAATATTGGAGTCCGTCACAAAAGGTAGCGCATGTCTGCAACGTCATGTCGGTGCTGGTGGTCGATCGGGCGAATTCGGTGAGGCCCGAGGTGATCCGGCATCCGCGCCGAAAATACGGCCCCACAACGGCCGGTCGGAGCTCCGTGCCTCGATCGTACAGCGCTACGCGCTCCACGCCGCCGCAGAAGACGGACGCGTCGCCAGCGCAGGGCGAAGCACACTCTGCATCGGGCCCAGGGACACCTTCGGGGTCGCTGAGCTCGTCGCCACAATAGCAGGTGTTGCCCTCGGCAGCGCCGAAGTACCGGGAACCTTGGCATGTCGTAGCACACGTCTGTAGCGTCAGGGATGGGTCGACAGTGGGCTCGCCCGAGAGGACGAGGCCACCAGTAGATGTTGACTGGAAGCAGCCGAGTCTGTTGTAGTTTCCGACAATGACTGGAGATGCGTCGGCGGGATCCGCAGGGTCGGGGTTCTCAGGATCAGGGTTCTCGGGCTCCTCAACATCGGGCGTCTCTGGCCCGTAGACTGCAAACGCATCCACGCCACCGCAGAGCACGTCGGACTCTGTGCATGGCACATTGCATTGTTCCTCGTCCACTTGTGTTGTGCCTGACGCTCCGCCGCACGAGCACGTATCGCCGTTCCGCACGGCAAAAAATGCTGCCCCTTGCCCCGTGCAAACCCCCGCACAGTATTCGAGTGTCGTGGTAGCCGGCGATTCGGTGTATGTCGCATCAAACGTCTGAAAGCACCCAACCCGCTGATACTCGCCTACCTCGGCAGGGCGAGCCGGATCTGCTTGCCTCGCGATGACGGCCGCGCCAGGTTGTGTCGTGCCGGTGGCGAGCCCGAGTGCAGACGCGGCAAACACGGCCGTCGCCGACACGACCACTTTCGCAAACCGCGCCATAATCCAAACAATATCAATCAAAAACCCACAAAAAGAGTGTGATGGGCACCAAGACCCCGAACGAGTGTGACGGGGCACAAATTCCCCAGGCGTCAGAAAGCAAAAAGAATGACGAGACGATGACGAGCTTTCCTCCCCCTCGTCGGCAGCCCAACGGCGCGAGGGGCTAGTATTTCAAAAGACAATGGTCTTTTTCTCAGCCCCTGACTTTTCAGGTGCAGGCCCTTGGATCTGTCAGATTCAGGAGGTGGGAATGAGAGAAGATTAGCGCGGGCGGTTCCAAAACGCCGAGTGGAGCGGGCCGGGCGAGACAAGGTGCATGTTCCGACGTGTTTGGAAAATAAACATGGCCGGCCAGGCTGCGATGCGGGGGGGGACTTTTTGTGGTTTCTCTTTCTCAGACGTGTAGGGGTGAGACAACGCCTTGAACCGCGAGTCCTGTTGCTGAGAGGCATTGTATTCGTCGAGATCGCTGTGCATAGATGCCTCACCGCGAATCACTGCTGGTGTTGGCCAAGCCCACGTCGATAGTCTCTTCAATTGAGCAAGTGCCGTGTGGGGAGGCGGGTAGAGCTAGCGCGCCTAAGTGGCCTTATACGGTACATTGTAGCTGTCGATTGGGAGTTCGGAGATGAAGGGGCTGAGCTATTGGTGAGGCTGAAGCCAGGTTTGTCGATGAGCGGCTGAATGGGACAGGCAAATCGCATGATGATCCCCCCAACTTGACCAGAAAGCAGACGGAACATGAGCGACCCGAAGCAGGGTTCTCCGCCTCTGTCCTGACTACCATAGCCTCTATGCGACCCGTCGACTAACAGATTGTACTTATAGAGCTTGAATCAGCCCGTCGCGTAGACAAATATATAGCATCGCCGCTGTCCCCTGGCTCGCCATGCCATCGCCTCTCGAATCGCCAGAAAGGTGAAATATCTCGTGCAACGGCGCAAATGATACTGTCGACGAAACCCAGCCGATTCTGGTGTATCGATAAGTAAAGCGTCTGGGGCGTCCCGGGAGATGATCTCTGATATCTGGAGGGGGAAGCTGAAAGCCATGAACGCCGTGACGACAGGGTTGTCGAGACACATATGGTTTGTATTATGTGGCGGACAGCCAACCGCGGCCGTGGTAGGTGCCATCATTGCGTACAGCGGCGCGGTGACTTCAACGCGGTCGGTGCGAGGGTATTCGGCAATGATGGTGCCTAACAGAACAGGCGGAACGTGTTGATACAGAAGAACCCAGGTGAAATGAGCGATCGTCAGTTCTTCTTCAGCAGGATGCTCATTGACAGCATAATCGGACTAGCTCACATGTATACATGGCAAAATCAGACAACGACAAATTGATTTTTTTTTTAGATACTTGTTGGCCTTGGTTTTGGCGGTGATGGTGCTGGCAACGTTCAGTGCAGCCCAAGTGCAGCCTACGCAGTGGCAACGAAAAACGTACGAAAACGTAGGCGGTGAGATGCCAGAGAAACCTCGCTGTGATGAGATCCGGGCATACCGAAGTTCAGAATAGTAGATTTGGGCACCGACGAGGATTCTTTGATACCGAGCAGCTGACCAGGATACTCGGGTCATATCTTGCGGCCGTTGTTGGTTCCGTCTGTCAAAACGATGAGGAAAGCGAAACGACCGTCGAAGGCCTCAGCTTTGGCTAGCGATATGCGGATCGGAGAAGTCTGCACCGCAAGCTCACGTCAGCCTCTCGAAGGACGTTTGAAAACTCAAGAAGAGTCGCGAGCACACCTGGGTATAGTCCATTCCGTGTTCGTGTGCTGGTAGATGTTGATACCAAGGAATTTCACGCTGATGTCGGCTTCCTCATCAACACCAACGCGGATCTTGTCCGTATAACATTCACGTAAAACCAAGAGAGCCGCAGTTCAGGCTAGCTTTGGATCTATACAAATTTGTGAAGTGCTTCCTGCTACTTACGGTCAAGCAACTGTCTGCCCGCTTAACGGCATCATCATCGGTCAGGCGATGCCATTCGTGAGCGGTCTCAACACGTACCCGACAAAGATCATGCCAATTTCCGACAGGCTACCGCGTCCGTTAGATTGGTCCTGAGAAACAGTCAAATGCAACGCCAGAATGGTTCACATGCAGAGTGTCTCTTTCTGTGCCCGGGAGTCGAAGATGGAAGGGAATGGCACGGACAAGGCGCATCTGATCGCGGCAAAGGGTTTCACTAGACGACGTCGAGTTCATGGTCTGCCCAGGAACCGTGGTCTCGACCCAGACTGACGGCACGGCTCCTGTCTGCTGGCCGACGACGATTAGAATTCGACGAACCTGGCGTGTCCCGCCATGGGACAGGTAAAGAATCAGCATGAGGCAAAGGTGCAAGCAGGGCCCTGTCTGACGCAGTGTATTACCCCCGCTCGCCGAGCGGACATACCAGCTTTCCCAGCAAGCATTTGCAGGTTCACGTAGCGTAGTTGGATTCAAGTTGTTTGGGTATATCAGCGGCTGATCGTTGTGTTTCAACATAACATCTCGTTGATACGGTTACAGGTTGATTAAGCAAGCGCAGCATCAAAAAACAGGTTCGCAAACGATGGATGCCCCCATTTCAACTGTGAAATAACTTGAGTTTCCCACATGGGTACGGTTGCGAGCACAGATATCTCAAGGAGGACAACCTTTCAACCGATGACCGTCCCACAGCCCGCACCCTTCCATCACGACGTACGTATCGAACACGCAGCAGTGCCGACCTCCATCCAGTCACGAAGCCTTCACCTCAACCACCTCTCGATCACCTCGCCTACAGACATGTCGATACGAACGGCGCCGTGACGACAGCAAGACAGACAGGTAGGTCAACCCGCCATCCCACCACCATCTGAGACAAAGAATAAAGCTCGGACGGATCGAAGCGATCGATCGACGACCAGGCCCAAACAAACCCTTCTTCACATCCTAACCCTCCCCTCCCGTCTCCACGTGTTCCGGGCCTCAGGTCCCCCGCAGACGCGCTTCACCCTCTCTCCATTCCAGATGACAAGAGGTCTCAAACAATCGAGGCACAAAGTCGCGGTCTCCCTGTTATCCTCCTTCCATCGCAGCATCTCGCCTTGAAACCGGGCGGCGGGGGACATGCCCAGTGGCCAGTGTTATGAACCACCCCATCAGGCAAGCCAACAAGCTGGCAAACAAGCAAGAGAGGCCCCGGTTCAGCGTAATAAGTTCCATCAACGATGGGACAAGACGTCACATAAAGAACATCCGTCAGTCAGTCAGCAGCAGCAGCAGCACAGCCAGTGAATCCTCGGCGTAACGGCCGTCTTTCTTCCTCAACGATGTGATCTGATCTGTCTACACATGCTGGTCGACATGATAAC
>NW_021167493.1:0-12578 GCF_003724135.2 Verticillium nonalfalfae | reverse complement strand
CCCCCGATACAGTGACTCTTTCCACGTTTCAGCCTGCCGATTCAGATCGGTCATAGGCATACGATTGGGATCAATGTGATTGTCCCCTCGGCAAGAAGCGCCGTTCGTATCTCCCCTTCTTCACAGCTTGACATTTTCCTTTTCACATCGCGTCGTATCATTTTACCAGTCGGTGGCCCCATTCTCATCCGTTTCTGCCGAAGACGCTTGTCACTGCTCCCAAGTCCCGTTTGACCATTCCCCAGCGACACTGGGCAATTGCAAAACATGACGGGCGCCGACCCCGTCTCAGTGCAAGCACTTGAAGCCGATGTGAGCTTGTCGTCATCCCACAAAGCCCATCAATGTATCTTTGCTGACTGGCTCCTCCCAGTCGGACTTTTCCGACGCAGACTCTGCAATCCAGTCCCTCGCGAGCTCATCTGCGTCGATCACGTCGAGCATTCTGCGAAGTCGGGAGGAGAACGGACGCACATATCATGCATTCCGTGAAGGAAGTGAGAATGTCCTTCCCTCACCTTTCCCCCCATGGTCTCTTCTGTGGTGCGATGTGGGAGGAGAGTTAGATGGCACTGACAGCTGTCTATAGAATATGTCTTACCAAATGATGAGGTAAGGATACGACACCCGATGCCAAGACCCTTGTCGTCGAAAGACGGCCCAATGCTGATGTGCTCGTAGGGTGAAAATGAACGTCTTGGTAAGTTTCAATTCCGAGTATCAATGGAGGGGGCGGGGGCGTCCTCATTGCTGCATCACTAGAGCTCTGACCTTCTCAGACCTCCAACATCACCTCTATACATTGACCTTCGACGGCAAGCTTTTTACATGCCCTGCAGGCCGGGACAAGCCCATTGTGCAGGCTCTTGATGCTGGCACCGGCACAGGAATCTGGGCCATGGATTTCGGTATGAGAACCCCAGAAGATCCCAACGGACTGGAGCAGAGTTGGGCTTTGCTGGCATTATCCTGCCGCCCCCTTGCACACCTCCACTGACCGTTGCGCAGCCGATGATCATCCAGAAACGAAGGTGCGTGAGACATGCATCACCTTGCCGCTCACACAATTGAACAAGCCAGGTTGTTGGCGTCGATCTCAGCCCAATCCAACCGGACTTGTAAATTTTCTCCCCCACTTCCAAACAATTCTTTCTGTGCTGATAGCTATCTCAGTGTGCCTCCCAACGTTACATTCTACATCGATGACATCGAAGACCGATGGACATTCTCAACCGGTTTCGACTTCATTTACTCTCGTATGCTCACTGCGTCTATCAAGGACTGGCCATCATACATCCAGCAATGCTACGAGTACCTTGCACCCATCTCTAGTTGGCCTTAGTGACGTGCTAACGTCCCATAAGTAACCTGGAACCCGGCGGCTGGCTTGAGATATCCGATATTCTTCTTGACCTGAAGAGTGACGATGGCACCGTCTCCCCTACATCCCCTGCGGCGCAATGGGGCAGATATATGCTCGAGGCGGCAGCCAAATTTGGCCGTCCTTTAGACAGCGCATTATTTTTAAAGCAACAACTAGCTGACGCAGGATTCACGAATGTTGTTGAGACGATATACAAGTGGCCCTCCAATTCGTGGCCTAAGGACCCAAAGTTCAAGGAGCTGGGTCAGTCTACTATTTAAAGTTGCTTCACAGCTCCTACAACCCTTATGAAAATCGGGGCTAACACGCATGCACAAAGGCATGTGGACATATGAGAATCTCGGAAACGGTGCCTCGGGTCTCAGCATGGCGCTTTTTACACGAGCGCTAGGATGGACGCAACAGGAAGTTGAACTATTCCTCGTCGATGTACGACGTGACATGAAAGACCGATCTGTCCATGGATACTGGCCTCTGTGAGTCACCATCCAAACAATAGGCTACGACGCGATTTTAACAGCACAAAGCTATGTGGTGTACGGGCAGAAGCCTGGGGGTAATGACTAACACACTGAGTGAGTCGGGGACTGAAGTGTCTCGAAGAATACACAAAGGAGAGGCTGCACTGCAGAGTTGTAAGGCTCGAGCAACAACAGTATCGAGTAAGCCCATGATAAGAAACTTTATGGAAAGATTAAACTTTGAAATTACGAGTCTACACCCTCATGAGCATCGCTTCCCGAATGTGTTGACTGGTAGCAGCTCTCGAAGGACGCCCTGCCCAGAGTCCTAATTACCGATATGTACTCTATTGATCTCCGCCGAGGAAGCTACAGATATCTGATGGTGGATTGGGTCCAGGCGCAGGGTCTTCCCAGTAGGTGAGAGGCTGGCCCAGCGCCTTGCACTCTGCTTCTTTGCCGAAGGGTGCCATGTGTCCCCCCCATTCGAGAATCATCCACTCCGGGGAGCTCGCGTCCACTTCCGACCACACGCCCACCCTTTTGACTTCAGCCAGAGTAGACGCAAAGCCTCTGGCAGCGAGCCAGGCATGATCCGGATTCGGGTCTCCACTTCGCACAAAGGATGCCCAGTAGTCCACCATTAACTGACTGAACGGCAGGTCGAACTCGTCTCTTTCAGGCATACCCATCCGTGCATAGTTTCCAAACATTGTCGTCTGCGTCGAAGCATGACATTTGTAGTACTCAAGGCTGGGATCTCCGAAAGGGTGATCCGCCGTGACTGGCGCGTTGCAGTATGGCGCCGTGATGGTAGGCGCGCTATAAGTTCGGTAGGCGTTGAAGGCATAGACCCTCTTGAAAGCTCCGTTCTTGACTCCAGAGTATGCCCTGGCTTGTTCGGTGCAGACGTAGACATTGTCTGTCAAGATCTTGGACGTAGCGTTAAACAGCTGCGTATAGTTGGATTGTGGCGTGAGGTTCCAAAGCGGCAAGCTGTTTAGTATCGATGCTGGACTGACTCGCAGGAAATCTTGATACAGGCACAAAAAGCCTACCCAAATCTCGAAGGTGACGGCTGGCCAGTAGATCTGGTTTTGCAAAATGTCAAAGATGGCAATCTCGTCTCGCACGACGCCCCCTAGAACGGGAATGTCCTGTGCGAAGCCGGACCCATCGACAGGTAGAAATGGTGTGGTCAGGTACTTTCCATCGATTACGGCAACGTTGGCAATAGATCGATTTTCCGGGAGACCTGATAAAATGACACCTGGAACCTCGCGAAGACAGGTCAATTCATCCTCTGCGTCAGCGCATCCGACAAGCTCAAGGACGTTCTTGGTGAAGTACTCGTAAGACTGCTCGATAGACCAGAAACGTCCAGCAGCGGCCGCGATACCTTCGTTCCCATCTGACTGCAGCATGACACCATGGAAGAGCCCTTTAGCTTCTGGTGACGCCATGAGGTAGCGAACGGACATGGCACCTGCAGATTCGCCCAGAATGGTCACCTTGTTAGGGTCACCGCCGAAGGCTGCAATATTTTCGGACACCCATTTCAGGCCGCTGATCTGATCGTTGATAGGATAATTGCCCCGGTGTATGCCATCCTTGAACACAAGCATGCCGGCGTTTCCAAGGCGGTAGTTGATGGTAATCGCCACCACGTCGCCTCTCGATGCGATGTTCGTTAAATCAAAATTGGGATCTTTGCCGGATCCAAACTGGAACGCCCCTCCATAGAGGTACACCAAGACGGGTTTCAATGCGACCTTTGACAGCGACTTGGTACCAGTTGAGGGTAGATACGGGGTCCAAATGTTTATGAAGAGGCAATCATCACTGGATAGCGGCATCCCGCGTTGCAGACAGTCTGGTCCTGCGTCGAGAGCGTCGAAATGGCCGGTGGCACCTCGTAGTGGGGTTGAGTACTCGTAACGCTGAGGGGTGGGTGCAAATCGAACACCGCGGAACTTCCAAGCGAAAAAGTCTCGGTACCCGGTGAAATACGCGTCTCCAACCTTTTGCGTAACTTGGAAGGGGAGAGATGTATCGTTTACCTTTTCGCTGGAGACAGGAGCACTCTGGGTGCAGAGGACGGAGAGGCGCTCTGAACAATGCACCTCACGAACTGACCCGTTCAAGCTGAGTGCCTGACACTTGCAGCTTCCTTTTTTCTTGGCGATCCAGAACTTGGCATCGGGAGCGTGATTTCCGATGTGCACCTGGTATGCGAGAGAGTCATCAAGACCAGAAGCAAACGCGTGACTGTCTTGAACCCAAAGCCCTTCGCTGAGCTGTCTGCATGCTTGCACAGCGGCATCAAAGCTCTTCGGATGATCAATCAAGATTGCTCCAGAGCCAAGGTTAGGTTGGTCTGCATATTGTCAATTCAATAATAACTATAATTTTTGACTTTTAGTACGCACTTGTAAGGTCATTGTGGGCCAAAATGGTCAAACCTCCCGGTAGAGGCCTCCAGACGGGAGGCTTAGGCGAAGGCTTAGCAGCAACACCTTCACCCCAACTAAGGGTCCAAATAATTAGGAGAGCCAAAGAAACAATGGCCATTTTCAATGGAAGGGGATATTTGAGGAAATTAGTACCGAGAGTGTCGAGGACCTGATTGAGAGAGCCGGCGTTCCTCAACGGCTTTATGCCCCCATCGAAGACACAAATTTGATCCAGGCGAGGAAGAACGCGTCGGATGTTCTTGCCGGCCAGTAAGCGCGGCTGAGGCGCAGCAAATCTTGTCTTAGGCGCCTCGCGTCTGCGCCGCAAATGTGAGGCTGCAAGCCAGCAGAAGTTCCTCTCATAGCATGCATATTTGAAGCATTCGGGTCTTAGTGTCAGTATCCCAGTAATTCTGCATCGTAATGCCGTTCATTCATTGGCCGAAGAAATTCCTTCCGGGGTCGCAAAAGGCGACAACGGGACGTGAGCCGGGGAGGATTCAGCCTAAAGGATCATAACATACGTCTCGAAGGCACCCACGATGGATTGCCCTGTTTTTCTTTTGAGCGACTCTTAACTATGGAAGCTTCGGAGCAAAAGAGATGACCTCTCTTCTTTTTTGATTTTAGGAACAAACCTCTTAAGCCTGTGGCTCAGAACAGTTAGGCCAAACAGCGCAACCTAACACAAGCTTCCTTCGTCAAGTGACAAGGCTGACGATAATCCATATCGAGAGCAAATGGGCAGAAGTTAGCTTTGTGTCGAAAAATACACGAATATGCACTAGAGAACAACCAAGTGACTGGGGTGATACGAGAAACCCACAGACGTCCTAGCACTGGTATCTATTTCCACAGCAAAGAGTGACATTCCCTGGTGTGCTGCCGCTCAAGACTATGAACGGCGCCGCTGCATCTACCGCCGATGTGGTAATATATTCCAGGTGACAACATAGTGCAATTAGTCTGGGCCTGGAAGCCTATCATGACGAAGGCGGTAGCAAGAAGAGTGTTCACAGAGGGCGCATGGTGTCGACAAATTACTGGCGGAGGTTTGTGAAGGTGATTTATGGATGGATGTGATTAAGAGTTCCGGCTAGACCGGTACGTTGTGATAGGTCCGGCGCAAGTCAGTCTCTGTTTGCTATCTATCCAGGGAATGTGAATGAGTGAAACGTACATTTTATTTCGACGCTGCTCGTTTCAACTACAGGCAATTCTTTCAAGATGGTAATAGAAATGCTAGTAAGACAAGACCAATGTCACGAAGTCTTGGTTGCTAAAACTAAAATCCCATAATCTTTACACATCAGTAAACATTAATAAATCTGTACGATGAACAGGTCATTTAGAGAGATGTGGGTTTTGTGTTAAATGCGTGCACAAGCAAGATTAAGTGACCGACCCTCACCTCAATGCAAGGGTCCTCAAGGTGATGCGTGGAACTTTGTACTTCATCATGTCAGGTTCACCATTGATGTGGCTCTGTTCAGGCAGCAGCTCAAAGTCGAGCAGCGTGTTCTTGGAGCCGGTGAGGCCAATGCCTAGGAAGCTGCTGAGATTATGGCAAGCCCGCAGCATCAATATGTCCGTGGGTAGAGTTTAAACACTCCAGGAGCTTCGTCACTTGAAGGCAGACAATATAATCCGTCAGAGCACTGGTGAGGCAAGCTGTCAGGACCCCTGCGGAGCCAGCAAGGGCCTGCCAAGCTAGGGGGCTGGTCAGGGGGTAAGGGTCTCAAAAGAACGTATATATAGGCTGCGGAGGGCCCCTCCAAGCTGCGGAGGGCCAGAATTCAGATGTATCCCTATCCCATACCTATATTCTAACTACCTGCGGACCCTGTGGAAGACCCCTTCACTCTGCTCTAAACAACGCTCTGACACAAGCGCTCCAACCGTACGCATGGGAAATGCAAGAGTGATCATTTCGATATCCTCTGATATCTCTATAACCGAATGACCCATCAAAGATATAATCCTCGGTAACGATCTATTGCGTGCCGTTCGGACTTCTGAGGTACAAGCTCCGACAGGTCTTGCTCAATTCAAGAGCACGGTTTGCCCCGTCGGCGCGGAACTGTGCCTCGACTTCGATACTAGTGATGAAGGGGGAGATGTTGCAAGATTACTCGTGGGACGCGGGTAGGTTTAATATCCAGCTCTGCTGGAGGGCGTTGGAGACTTTCTCGGCCTGGGCACTGCCAGGAACGATAGCGCCGAAGGCGAAGGCCATGCTGTCACTATCTTGGGAGTACATTGTGCAATGGAAGGGGGCATCCGTAGAAGCTTCCTTGCCTTCGCCTCAGAAGTACCTCATGTATTCTTTTTGAGTTCCTCTGCCCAGTCTCGAACTTGGCGGCGAGTTCAACGCCAGTCTCTCTGAGGTCGAACAGGTAGGCCGTCGTCTTTAAAGTACAGTATAGTCCAGCATGACCCTAGCGTTAGCAGACTTGCGCCATGCCGAAGCTCGCGAACGACCACTGACAACACTATATGGGGTTACTTTAATCCATAGCATTGACGCAACGGCCCTGACAATCCTGGCCTGTGACGTGCAGCAGACCGCCGGGTGCTTCAATCCTGTTGAGGAGAGAGTTGATGGACTTGATGAACTTAGCGCAGTTCGCCACGTTCATGCGTTTCGTCATTTTCCTTGTCGATCATCTTCGAGTGGCTCCCCATACACATATTTCATTGGGTAGATGGCATGGTTTCCGAAGGGGCTCGCATGCCCGATGAATGTAATTAGGGTATGCACTGATCGAGTCAGACAATCATATCACAGAAGGTAGAGCAGGCAATCCGGTTGTTCTCGGCCTCAAGCAATTACATGGTAATTCACTATCATGACGAATTGAATAAATTCTGATCTGCCGGAAATTACAAAGTCACATAAACGCCTTACTAGCGAGGCGCTCTCTATCATGCCTGGCGGCACTGGATCAACTGTACGTCATCCATCTTCCCATTCCATATTCTGTCCAGACTGGTGATTCACAAACGGCTCTATGGAGAATCTTCCTGCACAGCTAAAGGTAATTGGAATCACCTGGATGAATTGAGCTTGAGAAAGTTGCTTTTTTTCACAGCGGTCACCCTCGAGTGGCTCATAACTCTTCCAACGGTGTCAGCCTGGTCGCCTCGAATTTCAGCGGATGAAGATATCATTTACACTCGGGTCCCTAGTTCCGAATATACGTCCTGTCATCATTAAGACAGTCTCACCATCCCGCGAGGGTGCTCCATGAGTGTGCCATCATTGTCAATGCACACGGACGAGTCTATCTCACAAACGCCGGAGCATCCACGATAGAAATATGGTTATGCGCCCATGAGACGGTAAACAGAAAGCTGGACATGCACCTCCATACCTTCTCTAGAGAGAGCCGTGGGTGTGTTGGTATGAAATATGCTGGAGTCCCCGTATTATAATTTTGAGATTCTTCCACTGATTGCCCGCTAGACGCTGGCATACTGCGAGCTATACCCATGTGTCGCGGCACTAGTCCTTCATGTGTTTCCCTTTGGAACTCTTCGAAACAACCCATACCGACGTCGACTGCCATCATGACGAATTAATTGGAAAGCCATCAAGTACTAGTCAGGGCATTGGGGTAAGACTTCTAGCTGCGCCAAGATGGTGAGACCGAAAGTGCAGTTTGGACCAGATAATACAGATCATGAAAAGACTACAATTTTGAATTTGTCGAATCGTCTAGCTGAGGGCATGAGAATCGTCCAGAATATAAGGTCTGACTAAGCTTTCCAGTATTGCGCCGACAAGTGGGTAGTAGACATCAAGCTCCTTAAAGTACTTCAGTTCCAAGGCCATGAAGACATCAACGCCATGAGCTTGCAGACTTTAGAGGATGATCTAGGCTTCCACGACCCCAGACAAGGCATGGCCATCGACAAAGTGCTCGCCGACTAGATTTTGGCGGCGACCAAGGCCTATACCTCGCGGCACACTGACGGTGTCGCTCCGTAAGATTATGCTGCGCCTCGAGGATGCCATTCAGGTACCGACTGCTTTCCGTGATTCGGCGGGCGGCTGCTGGTAAAGTCGAAGAGAAGATGGGCTGCCGCCTCTCACGTCACTCGTTATGGTGAAGGAGTGGCAGCTGATGGCCTTCAATTTCGCCTCAATCAACGGAATCTTATTGGATATACGGTATCTCAGTGACAAGCCGTACGGTCCCGTGGTCAATGGGGCAGATATGTGGCGAGGGCTGTTGAGGCAGCATATGCCGATGAGCGTGGGATAGATCGACGACTAATTGAGCCATTATGTTGTTGCGTGCGAGATTCACTACAGATCTAATACGGCAAGGCAGACTGATGTGGCCTGGTGGCAATATAGAATAGTATTTAGAGATCTTTAAAGGTGTTGAACGCAATGAGAGCTTCGTCCTTGTCATCCATGACGATGTGAAGTGCCTTTCATTAGTGGGACAGGCCATTTAGAATTAGTCGTGGAGCAGGCCGGCAGTCAAGGCAATTCAGGTAGTTGTAGCAGCACCCCCGGCTGGTGATCCTTGCCTCACGACAGCGACCATCCTTGACTTTCTTTCCATTCCTATCCCTGTGGTTTAAAAGCGTCCGCTTTATGCCGGGAACCACTAGTAGTGCCAAGAGAGAACGCCCCGGCGCCCGGCCTGAAGCAGTGGAGAAAGAGCCTGCTCCAGGCGTCCAGGCCGCTGAAGGAGGATAAGGCATTAAATAATGCCTTAGGCCGATGATGCTCTCTCTTTAATTACCTCAATTGGATATAAGAACGTAACCAATCCCTGCCCTAGGTCCTCGAACGTCCCTCCTAGGACTGGATCCTGCAAACTCCTAGTTCTATTCACAACTCTCAGCTCGCCGCCCACATCCACTATGACGGATCTGTGGCTTACTATGGACGGGTCGCCCGTGCCTGCGGACCTCCCGCCCGTGCCTGGGCATTTGCTCACCCCGCCCCGGTTCGACCGAGGCACCTCCCCCGAGTACGGCCGCACCGCCTGGACCTGGTTCCGAAAGCTCCGCAGCCACTGCGGTAAGTCGGAGCACTTCTCGTGCTGGGGCTGGGATGTCGTCAGAGTCTCCTACGAAGACGACGCCCGCTTCGCCCGCGCTATGCGTGCCCTTGGCCAGCTCGCCGCCCTCCGCGTCAGCTGCGAGTACCAACAACACATTGATAAAATCATATCGGCAAGGATCCGCCGACGCGGTCTACGGCCCTGTCGTAGATGACCCCCCCGTCATTAGTCGCGAGCCTAACGACCTCATCATGCATTACTACCATCATCGTATCTTTCAGGACGATAGCCTAGGCAACATACTCGACGGCGCCTTTCCCGACCTCGCCCGGTCCTATATTATGGCTCATCCCGACTGGGACGAACATGTTCCTGTGCGGAACCAATGCTTCATCTTCATGGACAAGGAGATCATCGACAACCTCTCCTCCGCTATCCTGCCAGGAGAGCCGGGAGAGCCGGAGACGACGGACCAGAAAATGAAGGCTGCCGTTATGCACTGGGTCAAGGTAGTCGACGTCTTCGCTCTAATCGAAGGGGAGCGCCAGTACCGCCTCCGCCTCTGGGACCTTCTAGATATATATATTTCTGTCGATGACGGCCTATCTACAAAGCCGAACTGGGAGCCTAGGGAGGAGGCTGGTCGCAGCTTAGAGGTATAAGACTAAAGTTCAACCCCCCTAATCCGGATAAACCTCGGAGGGGGGGGGGGGTAGTTAATATAATTTTATATAAATTATATAACTCTATAGTAATAATATAAATATATACTATACTCGACTTTCTTTTTTAAAAAAAAATAAGTCTCTATAATAGAATTAATAGATATAATATATATTATAGTCGAGTAGGCTATATAGTCGAGTAGGCTACTTACCTCGACTTTTTCGACCTTTTTAATTAATAATACGATTATTCTACTAATAAATATAGAAATACTTTCTAAAGAAAGCTAGCTTATCCTTATACTTAAAATAATGAAATAAAACGTATCTCTTTCTACTAAACGTACTACTTCGATCTTTAATATATTATATATAACTCTTTAGTACTAAAATATTAATATACTATTATAATATAATAGCCCTCCGAATTAAGCGAAATTAAAAGAAAGCGAAAAATAGGTAATCGTTAAGTACGTACTCGATATAGATTCCCGAGTAGATCCTCCTAGGCTAAAGGATATAGCTATAATAGCGAATACTCTCCTTAAAAAGCGTAATATATTATCTATTAAGATTAATTAAATAATATTATTTATTAAATAATAATTAAAATTTAAAATATATTTCTTTTATTTATATAATTATAAAAAGGCTTTATATAAAAATCTAATTATAATAAATATATAGTTTAAAATTATAAAAAATATAATTACGAAATATAATATTACTAACTTTAATATCTATAATTTTAATAAAATTAAGTTTTAAATAGGAGTTATTAATAATAGAATAATTATTATAAACTCTAAAAAGTATATTAATATAAAAAAGAAATAATTAAATAATCGGGAATAGGTTATTATTATTTAAAGTATTAATATAATTAGCTTCTATATTTTACTATTTATCGTCTTTTCTAATAAATATTACCTTTTAATTTAATATAAAGATTATATAATTCTTTATAATTAAAGGCTTATAACTTCTTTAAATAGCTAAATAATAAATAAAATTAATCTAAAATAGCTTAGAAATTTTAATAAATATATTAAAAGTATTACTTTATTACTATATTATCTTCTTATCCTAAATAGCTATAAAAATTACGTCTTTAAGCTTTTTAAATAATATATATTAAAGAATTATATCTTTATATTTTATATACCTCTTTATTTATTATATTTACTTTAAACTCTTAATATTAATTATTTTAAATTATTAAAGAAAATATATAGTTAGTAAATTAAGGAAAAGATAAAGGCTAATATATTATATATTAATAAAGAAGACTTTCTATTTACGTTTTTAGTTATATATCGGGCTTTAATAATAAAAAAAAATATATAAAGAGGTTTTCGAGGGTTAAGATTTATACCTTTTAATCCTAAATCGGTTCTATCGAAATTAGATATTTACTTATTAATACTAATACTTCTATTATTATTTTATAGCTTAATATAACTTTAGATAAATTAAATACTTAGAATTACTTAAGAAGCTAATTTATAATCTAAATTTATTAAAAGTCGAATCTCCTATTATTAAGGAAGCTCTCTAATATTAATTCTTAATATTATCGATTAATTTATAAAAAGGGCGTAAATAATTATATATTATTATACCCTTATAAGCTAAAAGGTTAAATATCTTTATAATAAGAATATAGTATTAAGTTAGTATTATAGAATAAAAAAAGTATAACTTAGACTTAGAGGGAGTATATTATAAGCTAATAAGTAAGATTAGAACTCTTAGAGAGAGGTAAATACGTAGATAATAGAAGAAACGTATTATAACCTAAGTATAGCGATTTACGCTATATTAAAGAAACGGAGCTATAGTATTTACGGAAAGACTAATTATAATATAAGAACTTATTAATTAATTATATTAGAATTAAATAATAATAATAAATAAACTTTAATATAATCTAATATCTTATTATTATATTATTAATTAAAAAGGTTAAAAAAGTTAAAGTAAGTAGCCTATTCGACTATATAGCCTATTTAACTATAATATATATTATATTAATATATACTTAGTATAATATATATTATAGTTAAATAGGCTATATAATTAAGTAGGCTACCTACTTCGACTTTTTTAACTTTTTTAATTAATAACGTAATTATTCTATTAATAAATATAGAAATACTTTCTAAAGAAAGCTAGCTTATCCTTATATTTAAAGTAATAAAATAAAACGTATCTCTTTTTATAAAGTATATTACTTCGATCTTTAATATATTATATATAATTCTCTAATACTAAAATACTAATATACTTTTATAATATAATAGCCCTCTAAATTAAGCGAAATTAGAAGAAAGCGAATAGTAAGTAATCGTTAAATATATACTTAATATAGATTCCCGAGTAGATCCTTTTAAGCTAAAGGGTATAATTATAATAGTAAATACTCTCCTCGAAAAGCGTAATATACTATTTATTAAGATTAATTAAGTAATATTATTTATTAAATAATAATTAAAGCTTAAAATATATTTCTTTTATTTATATAATTATAAGAAAACTTTATATAAAGATTTAATTATAATAAATATATAATTTAAGATTATAGAAAATAT
>NW_021167492.1:0-12831 GCF_003724135.2 Verticillium nonalfalfae | reverse complement strand
CGCCTGATGTTGCATTAAGAAGGCTGGTGTCTGCCTCGCGACGTTGACATATAAGCGCATCCGCCATTATTCCCAAAGCACTTCATGCGCCAACACATTCGCGCCAACAGACAAGTAGCCTACGCTTCCGCTTACGCCTACGCTTACGCTTACGCAAGAAAGGCGTGCATCACGACTAGATACGTGGACTCAACACATCATGGCCCTTGGAAAGATGACGGTTGCGCTCGCTGTTGCCTATGCAATGGCAAAGTTGTGAGTACATTGACAAGCTGGTTACAACAGCGGCTGATGCACGCTAGTCTGGACAAAGACAAGAGTATGCTGCTGGACCACAACAGACCATATGAAGAACCGCGGTCACGTCGGTCCAGCCGACGCGATAGCTATACTTCCTCGTCGCGGTACTCTGCCCATGCGCCTGCGTCGCGACGACGGGGCCGTTACGACTGAATGAATATCGTGATCCGAAAGGCTGGTGTGGCGACGAATCGGCCGGTCCGTTTGGACGCTTGATGTACGGATGAAGTAGTGAAGTGTAGAGTGACATGCGGGTAGATTGATCGCTGCGTCGCAGCATGGCACCCCAGGAGGAATGCAATACCTACACAGCGCATTGAAGTTGTCCTTTGATCGTGTGTATTCATCGCGTGAAGTAAAGATCGCGTCCGGCTGGCAGTACGGTGCTTGCTGACAAGACGTTAGTGAAATATCGTACGGCAAAGATGACGTACGGACATCGGTAGCAGTGGATAGCGATGATGGCGACGGGTGTGAGAGTCATGAATGCAAGAAGCACGATAGCAATCCACTCCGGCCTGCTCTTCTGGATGACGCGAACTAAGCATGAGAGGACCAAAGTCAAGACAAACAACAGCGTTTTCGCGAGCATCGCGTGAGTGCGCCGAAAGGACAGACATTGAAGTGGGAGGACAGTTGACCCTGACGTCGTGTGTCAAAGGCTCGGGGGAGCTCAAGCGTCCAACAGCCGGCAAGGACTACGAGGACGTCGTCCGCCGTTGTGCCCACCCTGTCCGTGTTCGCACCAACGAGTGCGTTGGGGGGCCACAGGGTGACACAATGGCAGATCGCTGGCCATTGGCTCATCACAAGTTCATCACCGTTCGAATCACAGACCAATCATGGAGCGCCCATCACGATTGTGGGGGTTCAATGCGAGAAGCTCAATATCAACTTAGGTGGCCTACCCAGCCTGGCTAGCAACGCCTCAACCCACCCGTTGGTCTATCCGCAGCCCCTCCCTGAGACGGCCTCCCGTGTCCTGGCCGTCCTGGCTGCAAGGGCTAGGGATCACATGAAGCGAACGTCTCCGCGTCAGTCAAGGTCGCGTCCCCAAAGAAATGCTCGACAATGCCTCGCGTGAACAAGCCCAAGGACTGCTTCAGCTTCTCCATGTTCTCGTCAAACAAAATGGTAATGTCGATCAGGTTCTGCATTGCGCCGTAGGCACGAGGCAACAGGCTCTGGAAAGTCGAGGCCGTCTCATTCATGGTGGCCTCCATGCGGGCCACAGCCGACGCCGTCTCGATCATGGTAGCCTCCATGCGGGCCAGCCGCGTGTCGAAGTCCACCCATGCTTTGCCATCTGCCCATGCTTGACTAGAGTTAAATCAGGTTAGCTGGGCGAGCAGGGGACGAAGGCAGGGATGACTGTCAGTCGCAGTCGCAACACACCTTCGGTGGGCCCCACACCGGGGGCATGCGCCACCGCTGGTCCCCATGGCAGCCGGCACGGAGGGCGGTGGAGGAGGAACGACGTTGACCGGGGTGGACGGACATGTTGGCAGGCTGAAGTCCAGGTCGGGCAGGTCGACAGGAGCGGACTGGAACAGGGCGGCTGTGTCTGGGTCCATATCGAGGAGCACATCGTCCTGATCATGCGAGTAGGTAGACGGGACAGAGGACAGATTGATGGATTCAGTGAGGAGTGGCCGAAAAAGATCGTCTTCGCGATGGACGGCCTCTTCGAGATGCATGTACTCCGGCCAGTGGTTCGTCTGGGACATGATGCGAATGTCAAGCGGGGGTGTCTCTGGCATTTGACGGTGATCTAGCAACGTAGTTTGGTGGAGAGACATACGGCGTAACGTCTGGCCACCATGGATGTCTTCGTCTTATACGACCTGCTGGGGTCATAAAACGCAGGCCTTGGAGAGGCGTCGTCTTGTGGTGTTTGGTGGGGTTGGTGTGTGTCTGGCGGGAATGGCGTGTAGTGAGAATGCATGTCCGACCCAACTGGCGCTTATCTGGTGCAGAGGACCCCGTACCTGGCGCATCCGCTGAGGTGCGCGATTTCACCTTTGACGTCTGACAATTGCCATCTGACAACCGACGTCCAGCAATTGACGTCCGGCTATTGGCAGCCTGCGTCCCGGATCCATGGTGGGACATGCCTCGCCCATGATCAACTCTGGCTTATGACCGACAACGAACATGCAACATGGGACGGCCGCCTGTTGCCCTCGCTATTTAGCTCGCAGGGCGACCGTCGCCTGTCGTGGCGGCGCACGACATGCTCCCACTGCTCATAACCGGTCATAACGCGCAAGGCAGCGTGATAACCCAGTGTCCAAGACCGACGCCCCCCCACAGCCACCAAGACGATGAAGTTCCTCCTCCTTTTCCCTCTCGTGCACGCCGGCGTGCTGGCCCTGCACGACGGCCCCTGCATCTGCATGTCAAGTCCTGTCGTCGCCCTCGAGGCCGGTCGGTCGGTGGTGTCTGCCGAGTACGTTGGTCCGTTCGCGTGGAGCGTTGCCGGGTGTGATGCGGCTCGCAGCGAGTGATGCTGTTGGTGTGGCCGTTGGCGCAATGCTGCTCGCTCGTAGGGCGTGGTCGTGGTGTGGGTGGCATGGTCTGTTGCTGTTGCTAACCGCAGCTTCTAGTGTGGAGGACGCGCTGGATCGACGGTGCGGGGCCACCCTCCAGTTCGACAATCCGGACTTCCTCCCCGTCAGCTATGCCTTCGAGGCCATTCCCTGCTCAGGTCGCAGGGTCGCCAGCTTTGTGGTGCCGACAGGGGCGCCCAGCGGCGATGCACACATTACATGGTAGGATGGCGCACCTGCATGCCCAACTGGTCACGCCTGAGCGATCGCGCCCGACGGACGAGACGGGCGACGAGACGGGCGCCCAGGACAGGCGACCAGGACAGGCGACCAGGACAGGCGACGCGACAGACATCCGCGCTAACAGGTTTCTAGGCAATGCGCGGGATTACCGCCAACGTGCTCTCACGCCACGATCGCCGGAGGCCGCGGCGACCCCCACCTGCCACTGGTGAATGTCGGCCGGATTGGGTGCGTGTCGGAGTCGGTGGTGACACGGAGTACGCTGGCGACAATCGTGCGGTCGTCGACGACGTTTGTCTCGACGGTGCCGACGCTGGTGACGCAGACGACGACCGACTTTCGCGTCGCGTTGAGCAGCGCACCTGGCTCGAGCAGCGTGCCAGGCTCAGGCAGCACACCTGGCTCAAGCAGCGCGCCAGGCTCAGGCAGCACACCCGGCTCAAGCAGCGCAATGACCAGGATGAGCACGGAAGGATCGGCGCCCGAGTCAGACGGCGCGCCACCAACGGGGGCGATGTTGTCGGGGTCGGGATCGCTGGCGTCGGCGACATCCTCCACAGGGTTGCAGGCATCACCAACAGCGAGCCACACGTCGACCAGAACCGGGCAAGCTCCGGCGGGCGCATCGACGCCATCGGCTGGCGCGCCCCTAGACGGACAGACCACACCCGGCGCGCAAGCGAGCGTGCCCCCGGCGGCGTCGTCGTCGTCGTCGTCGCTCTTCCAGGTCAGCATGGCGTCCAAGGTCGTGCCATCTACGGGTCTGACTGTGGTCGCCACGGTTGTGTCGACGCTGGTGTCGACCATGACCGTCGTCCAGACCGTGACGGCCAGCTGCTCCGCGAGGACGTGAGTGCGACGCTATACCCGGTGTCTGTGACGGCAGGCCACTGTCATCGAACTGCCATTGCACCGTTGTCAAACTATATAAGATGTCGACCCAGCGTGGCCAGCTTTCTATCCTAGCGACTGTAGCGTTGTGACTGTATCTAGCGTTCTACGCAGCTATCTCCCGCCTGATTGTATCACTGTCTTTGGCTTCCTCGTCCTCTCCTGCCCACCTTTCGCCCTCCTGCCCACCTTTCGCCCTCTCCTGCCCATTTTCTCGCACTGCTCGCCCTCCTCCTCTTCCCCCTCCTCGCCTTCCCTTCCACATGGCTCATCTGCCGTCGCTCCGGCCGTCCAACGGCACGCGAGACCCTCGCTGTATCTGTCCGCCTGGCTTCCAACTTCTTCGTCTTGAGAGACTTGAGGGATGCGGAGACAATACTCCGGGGGGGCGGAACCTCGCAGTTCTTCCCACCCGGGCCACATGCCCATCGTGACCCGTTGATGGCCATCCTGCAGACGCTGCATCGGCTGGACACACTGGTGAAGAGACTGGCCGACGCAAACGTCGATCGTCGAGTACGTGTTGTGGCACAATGGCGCAGGTCAGGCGAGCGAAGCTTATGCGGCAATAGGACATTCCATCGACGGAGGAGCCGATGGTGGCACCGTCCACGCTGGAGGACCTGGACAGTGGCATGCTGACGCCTCTATCCATGACCTCGCAGGAGTGATTGGCTGTTGGCGTTGCGCGAGGGTGGTTGTGATGCGCTGTGCGTTAGTGTCAGATAGTTTCAATACTTCTCCGGACCTGTTTTCCATGTCATGACGTTGCCGTGTATTATCGTCAGCTGAAGGATGGCTCAGCAAGCTCGTGCCTGGTAGTTCCTGGCTTTGCCTGTGTACCTGCTTTGCCTGTGTGCCTGCTTTGCCTGTGTGCCTGGCTTTGCCTTTGTGCCTGGCTTTGCCTGTGCCTGGCTTTGCCCGGTTGTGCCTGACTTTCATGCCTGTTCGAGCCTAGCCCGTCCGATTCCCGAGGACATGGCACGCTAAGTGACGCCAGGACAATAGACTGTCTTGGCTGCAGAGGAGGTGGAGGCCAGGTGGAGTCAGGCTCGACCTGGGATTGGCGCGTTGGTCGTCGGTCGGTCGGTCCTCGATTGCAGCGTCGCATGAACCATCTACCCCTCGCCGTCGCTTACGTGCCCAGCACGTAATCGCCGATAACCCGGACGAGCGCCGAGCTGTCGAGCAGGCGCATACGCACGCAAGGACGCCACTGCAGTAGGTCCGGCATGCCTGGTGGGTCGACTGCGTAGCCGCCCGGGCCTGGACGGGGACTGTCTATCGCCGGAGCAGAATGTGCAGGCCGGCGTGCGGCGTGCGATGTGCGATGTGCGGGAGCCGCGGCGGGTTGGCCATGGCTATAAAGCAGGCGGCATCAAGCGGGCGGTGTCCAGAGCTCGCTTCGGCATCTTCGCCTTCTCGTTCTCGCAGCCTTTCATCTCATCCTGCCATGGGCGACCCACGTGTCCGAGATTTGTCCACGGGCGTGCTTTCGTTCCCGGGCGTGCCTCCATCCCCGGGCGCGCCTCTGTCCCCGGGCGTGCGCCTGTCCCTACGCCGGTGGGACGAGCCGCATCCGCTGTATAAGCCGGACTACCGCTATCTGTGCGAAAACCTGCGCGGCGTCATCACGTACTGGCAGCAGGAATATGAAGAGTTGCGCGTGGCATCCACGGCCTACATCGACGGTCTCCAAGAGGAGATCCGCCGCTTGGCTACCGAGCTGGCCGCGGCGAAGAAGCGCGACCAGGAGGTCTGTCCGCCCGTCATCTCGTTCTGTGTGTGACCGCATGCTGACCGAGCAAGGCGTGTGAGCCAGCAGCGCCTACGACACCAAAGGCGATGTGTGCTTTTCCGTGGGATACGTGAGGATACGTGAGGCGGTTGTGTCGGATTCCGTAGACGGACGTTTAATTATGGCCTTGTACTTGCCAACGCACCGCCCGCCCACCTGTGACTCGCGTGACCCGTCTTCCGATCTTGGAGGAGTTCGCTTTCGAGCCAGCGGCTGCTGGTAGTGAGCCATTCCTGTTACTAGTAGCCAGCGCCAGGCATTGGTTCGGGATGGCCGGGCGCCCTCTCGACGGCGGGCGCTTAACAGGGGCTGCTGGCAACCCGGAGCGTGGAGAGAGCGGCTGCTGGTGGCCCCGAACCGCATATCAGTCGGCTCGGCTCCTGGTAGCGGGGCGCCTGTCATGTAGGCGCTGCTGGCAGCCCCGACCAAGCCGCATACAAAGCCGCTGAGGCTCCTGGTCGAGGCACTGCTGGCAGCCCCACCCGGAGTCGTGCATAGCCGCCGGGCTCCTGGTAAGAGGGCGCGTGCCACTGAGGCGCTGCCGACAAGGCCGCGTTTGAAGCTGCCATCGGCGCTGCCATGACCCGGCCGTTAAGCTTGGCACTGTTGGCCATCCATGATGCCATCCGTGATGGCCGTTCCGGACAGGTCCTCGCATCACCGCGTGTCCTCGCTCCCTGCGTTTTCACTTGCTTGTCCTGCGTTTTCACTTGCTTGTCCTGCGTTTTCACTTGCTTGTCCTGCGTTTTCACTTGCTCGCCCTGCGTTTTCACTTGCTTGCCCTACTTTCTCGTTGTATGACTGCGGCGAACACCATGTGTTTCTACGATCAAGACGTCTGGACGTGTCGCCACTGGCAGTGGCGGCAGCGTCTCCAACCTTGTGCACATGCACAACACCAACGCCGACCTTGCCGTCTCAAGTTGATTCAGACCGCACGCTTTCACCAGGCGCCGTGCCCAGTATGCCACGCCGTCCACAAACACATGTATATGCTCCGCGCGACAGAATCGTACATCCATCGACGCCATGGTCGACCCGCAACCCTTGCTCGAGCCCGCTGGCAAGCAGACCAGCTTCGCTCCATCATCGATCAGCTCGAACGACGCGTCTCGAGTGATAACCTCATCGTGCCGGTTGGCGCGCCGATGGCCAACAGGTTGAGTCTGGCTGCCGCAGGCCCTCGGACGGCTGTCCAGCGCCACGCACCCGCCCGAGCGCGGCTCTCGGGCGGTCTTCCCTGGATACAGCATGGCACCTTTGGTGGCCACACTGGCCGGCTCCCCCCTTCCAATCGGTCTCTTGACCAGTCTTCGGGCCGGTCTCCTTCTCTTGGTCTGCTCTCGATCGACCAGCATAACCCTCGTGGCCAGAGTCGGGGCGGTGCGGGGACTGTCAGAGATGCCAGCCTCATATACCGTCCCTCCGCGGCCCGCTTCATCTGCGTCCAATGCGGCAAGGAATTCAATCGACGGTGTGTCGGGGAGAAGCATGTGGCCAATCGCCACGATATGGCCCCACCTAGAGAGACAATCCGGAAGACAGATGGAGTGTCTATGGTATCCGCAGCTGGGTAGGCGCCTCGTCGTTGGAATGTCCCAGATATTGCACCGGAGCCGAGAGAGACATCGCGGAGCCTCTAGGCACTATCTCGAGATCACAATACTTGTTCACCATGCTTTCCGCCGTTCTCCGTGTCCATAATCCCTTTCTCTTCTTTCTGCAGATCAGAAGTACAATCCATTCGGGTGCCTCGGCCAGAAACTGATGCTGGGCATTGGTACGCTGCCAAGGGGAGACCCTGATGCAATGGCCATAGATGAGTTGGTAGATATCTAGGATACGTGGGTTTCTCTTGAGTGCGTGTTTCACGTGTCGCATGGTGCTTATAGTACGTGTGCTGTCCGATATCCACTTTGTCACAGCTGTCGTCAAGGTCGCTTGGTGGGCTAGAAGAGACGCAGCGACTTTCAGATACACATTCGTAGGGTGCGCTGTATATGTCAGAGCCCAGGCCAAGGCGGTGAGGCCTCCTTCATCCAATGCATCAACAAGGATGCCCGGCAGGGCCAGGAGATAGTCGACAGCCTTGGGATGGTTCCGAACCAGATGCGTCAAGAGAGGGGCCCCGGAAGAACGAACGATAGCGTTTGGGTTCGCTCCACGTCCCAAGAGCTTGTTGACCAGAATTCTTTTGGTATGCGAAGTCTGGCCTTTTCTTTTGAAGGAGGGTATTGGTATGACGACCTGGAGAGCTGGGTCATAAGCACCAGGCACGTCAGACAAGTCGAGCGCTGCGAGGATGTGAAGAGCAGCGGAGAACCGGCCGGCATGGCAGGCGTACTCCAGAATGGACACTTGTATGCCGCCATGTGGCACCTCCTGCTTGAGGTCGGCACCGCAGAGGATCAGCTCGGATATCATCTCGTCATCGGCGAACGGCGAGCGTATGGCGTACGACAATGGCGTGTAGCCACAGCTGTCCCTGCTATCGACGTGAACGCCATGCTGGCCAATCAAAAGGGCAGCCACGTTCTGTAGGCTCATGGCCGCCGACACATGGAGGGGGTTGATGTCGGTCAGACGCGGCAAAGCGCCATGGGTGCTGGAAACGAGGTTCAGGATGCGAGACGTCAGCAGATGGTATGGATGAAAACCATGCTGCAGCAAGTGGAGAACCACGGTATCTCGACCCTCTTCGACGAGAAGTTCAAGGCAAGAGACTGCAACAGATTCAGGATACATGTCCCTCAGTTGAGATTGCGCCGAGAGAAAGCAATCCCGGTAGACCATTTGTGGTAGGCGTAGGTGTTCAAATGGCTTGAGGGAAATCTGACATTGCTTCCGTAAATTCGCGCCAGCCTCGACGGCCTTGTTCAGGACCGAAATGGTGACATTGTCTTCTTGGCAACGCGCTGCCCAGATGATGGACGATGCATGCGAATATTGAACGTTGTTTGCATACAACCAAGTAGTATAGGCATGCAGCAGTTGCTTGCAGCTTCGTAGGAGCGCCGAGATGGACTTTTGGTCGCAGCGGCTGATGATACCGTTGAGGAGCTCGGGAGGGAGGCGACACAAAGGCCCATGTTGAACGGCCGTGCAGTCGGAAGTGAGCTTGCGGGAGTCAGTGGGTGCCATTTCAGTTGTAGCGAATGCCATGTGCGTCTTCCGCGCCATGGACCACAACGTTAGCGTTGTGCTCGTGGGTGAAGATGGGGCGGGTGAAGAACAGCTTGAGAGGGAATGATAGCTCGGTGAGCGATCCTGGCAGCAGCCAAACACTGAAAAGAGGAATCAGGCTTTCTTTATATACACACATGCGCCACTTAGTCTCTGGGCTGGCTGGCAGCCATGGCTGGCCAACACATAGTGGCACAGCAGGGAGTTGATTACAGAGACAGGTTCGTCCAGGAAGAGTACGTCGACGAGTACGCTCAGGACGAGTACGCCCACGGGCCGTGAGACGGACGAGGCGTTCATTGGCTAAGGATGCAGGCACAAAGGGGTAACTGGGGGGGGGGGTGGTTGGAAGAGTGGCAAGTAGAAAGGGTGGGAAAGGGGGAACTCATGGGAACTGTGACGCGCTTCTGTGACACCGGCTTTGTGAAGCCACTTCTGTCTCCGCCTAGACCAATAGACCACAAGAAATAGACCACAGGAAATAGACCACAGGAAATAGACCACAACAGTGATCATGCCCTCTTGCCTGTCGCGCTGGACCGATATGATCCGAGTCGGCCTCGCGACTTCTGCCTCGACCGGTGCTGCCGCCGAGCCTCTGCCACCTCCCTCTCCTTTCCGAACGATGCTCCTTACCGAGATACGTCACAACATGGCCACATCACACCAACCCTCGAATCATCATTCGGGTCGCGGCCTGGCTACTCCGCACGGGTGCCTTGGGAGATGCCGTGCTTGCGTCTCGTGCTCCTTGACTCCCACCCTCGCTTCACGCGATGCCAGATGATCTCTCACGCAGGTAGGCGATACGCCATAGCCTGTAGGGTGGGCCTAGACTGCATGCCGTCTACACCTTCCCTGTTTTCCACGTTCATGCGTATGCCTTGAGTGTGTTGAGGAACTCCACGGCAAGTGGGAAACGGATGGTATAAATCTGGACACGCTCCACCAGTCTACCGTCCTCATCGCGTCGGTCATCTCTGCTTTACTAAACATTGATCCAATACAAGAGCCTCTCAATGATACCCTGCCCAAGAGCCTCACAACATCACTCTTCTCTCTTCCACTGCCCTTCCTTTATGGTGGCTTAGGTCCATCCATCTCCTTTCCCACGTCCTTCCACCACATGGTTACTCAATCGCCGTCTCTCCATCCTGCCTCCCTGAACATGGGCACGGCAGCCAATCCATCTGGACAATGTGCCGCCGAGGCAGTGCGACTTGCCGCGGCAGCCTTGATTTATATGCACGGTACTGGAGATGCTGGTAACGCCGTCGACCCTTCTCAACGCTGTCTTTCGCCAGACATCTTCCAGGAAGACGTGACGCAAGCCTCGGAGGCATGTTATGACGGAGATCCGACATTGTCCGCGGTCCAGGAGCTGCATGATGGACCATGGGACAGCCTCATCCCCCCCGATACTTCTTTCGGCCTCACAGACTTCATACCAGACGGGGTGTGTGGCGACGTGGCATCTTCTGTCAGTAGCGTTTGCTTGTGCAACGACGGGTGCGACATTTTCCCGTGCAACGACGCTTGCGATATTTGCCTGCGCAGCGGTGAATGCGACGATACGGTGTCGCAGGGGGCCTGCTGGGAGCAAGGCGTAGATTTCGCCGGCTTGACCCCGCTCGATGTCTGTCTCGCCAAGCATACTCTGGACCTGGATCTGTTCATGAAGCCCTTGGACGCAACGTCCCTAGAGGAGGCGTTTGCTGAGCTTGACGCAGAACGGCACCCTGCGCAGGCCTTGAGCTCTGCCTCGCCAACATTGCCAGTCAACACACCGGCAACGTCAGCCGAGCGTGGTCCGCGTTGCAGCACTGTTGCCGGCCCTCTTTCCAACGACAGCAACGACAGCTGCGCGCCATTGTCGCTGCCGTCTCCGCCGCCAGCGACTCAAGCAAGGCGACTGCTACCGACACAGGGAAGACCCCGCGAGGCACGGCAGCGCGATCAAGCCGCAGCGTTGAGTCAACGCGTAGTACGAACGATGGGAGGGAAGCAGCAGCCAAAGACGGGGCAGAGGCAACCGGGCAGAGGAGCAGTCAAGAAACAACAGGGAGCCGTCCAAAAACGACAACGCGCATCAGTCCGACGACGTACGCCACAGCAGTGTGAAGCCCGTCAGGAGTATTTTCTGGCATCAGCAGTCGCACTCCAGAGGAACAACATCGAGCTAGTGTTCAAACCTCAGCGGAGAAGCCAGGTCTGGGTGTCCGACGCCAGCCCGGAAAGAATCGAGTTTGAACCCCGAAGTAGCATAGAGACAGCGCACGGGACACTGAGCTGGATAGGTGTCCACCCGAGCGGCACCGCTAGCTTTGCTGTCCGGCTGTGTTGGAGCGCAGATCAAAACGTTTTCTGCGGCCAGGACGAGATTCGCGGAAAGAGGCTGGCGATCAGCTTTGAAATGGCACAAGCTCTGCTGCTAGCTGTCGGGAAAAGTCAGCCGTTAAATTATGAGTCTGTCAGGTTGTTGAGTGGGAGCATCACGAGACGACGGGTCACACGGACGTAGGTGCGTCTGCACGGAACTACAAGAGCTTGCTGGCGGCTGCACATGGCATGCCAATATGTCCGACGGGAACGGCCACACGATGGCAAGACAACGACAAACAGTGAAGATGGTCACCGGGGGGCAACCGCATTGGGAAAAGGGGCCAAAAGAGGCTTCTTGCGCTATGACGAGCATCTCTCCTTCCCAGTCATGTCTATCTCTCTTTCCTAGCCACCTCTATCTATTTTCCCTAGTCATATCGACTCGTCGCTGTCCACATCGTCCTCGCTGTCCTCGCCGCCGGTGCCATGGATGCCCCCACCATGACTGCAGCTCGGAAACGTGAAATCGCTCTCTCCAACCCGTTCGTGACGTTCCAGGCATTCGGTCAACCACTGATGGCTGACTATCCAGAGCGGCTCCCGGTCGGGTCGTGGATCATGCATGAGGACGTGCTGGACGAGCGAGTCGTGCCGATTGAGTTCCTTTTCGGTGACGCAGAAATGCGTCAAGACATCTGGCCGTACGCCCGTCCTGTGAGTGCCACCTAGTCTGATAATGGCGTTGCGCACGCCGTCGTAGCTCTCACTCCCTTTGGGCAAAGGAAAGCTGCTCGTGAAGGCGATGACACAGCCTGTGAGCGGGGCATATTTTGGATTCCGCCGCGTATTCAAAAGATAATGTGACACGGGCAGAAACTTGTCTTGGTCATATGATCCTTGGAGCCATTCGAAAGAAACGACAGCCGCCCGCAGCTGCGTGGCTCGGAAGGCATCCTGGTGCAGATATCGAATTCGGTGGTCCGTAGAACATAAGACTTGCGTCGTTTCGTAAACCTGCTCATGGTAGCTCCCGCCGAGCCTGTAAATCCAGGTCTTGACCTCTTGCAGAGAGATCTCATTAGGCAGTGGGCAGCTCACGGCGATGTTCAGTGCCGCAAACATGTCAAAATGATGCGGGAATATTAGTAGGCCATGGCCTGGCGGCCGTGCAGTCTTTGAATACAGTCGGGCAGTCTTCAGCTGGCAGGCTGGCAGTCGGGCGATCCTTGACGCGCATTCGCGACCAGCCCTCACCTTATAGACATACGCTGTACATGTACAGAAACAGACACTCTCTTTGCCCTTCTACTCGCCGCAAACCCATCACGCAGAAGTGTATTTCGACCATGGCCGCTAAATGACGAGCAGGAAGCCAGTCGTGATTTTCTTAGATGGATTTAGTGGCTTGCGCGCGCTTAAACGAATGGTGAAAAGCCAAAGGCGACTTGAGCGATTAGACCCGGTCCGCCGAGCGGACAAAAGCAGGCATTGGCCGACGGGCAACGACAGTGAGCGCACAGACCATGTGCTGTCTGATTCAGGTTC
>NW_021167491.1:0-12875 GCF_003724135.2 Verticillium nonalfalfae | reverse complement strand
TAATATATTCTAAGATAATAGTTAATTAAGATTAATTTATAGAATTTAATAAAAACGTAATAATCGATATATTAGAAAAAAAGATAATTTAGGGAATTAATAAAGTATAAATTAAATTAAATAGTAAAGCTATTTTCGACCTTTATATTCTTAGTCTCGTTAATAGATAGGATATTAGAGTATTTAGCTATATAATAGTTATAGTATAGTATACTTAGAACTTAGCCCTAAAGCTACTTCTTAGATATAAGTTTCTCGATTAATATAGAGTAGATATACTCTTTAATATTAATAATTTAATATTTAATTACTATTATAAGATATAGATATTATTCTTATATAAATTAAAATTAAATTTAATTAAGAGAAGAGTAATAGTAATATTTAAGGCTACTCTATTACTTAAATTAATTATAAAAGTATTAATATAATATAGTATACTCCTTAGCTAGGACGAATATAATATTAAATAGGAATATACCTTTATAATAGATAACCCCTTAATATAATTATATTAGATATCCTATTCTAGATTATATTTTATATTTATAATTAATAATATAAAAAGAACTATTAAAATTAAATAGAATACCCGTCTAGGTTATATCGAGGATATAAACTTAGAAGGGAGCTTCTTAGTAAACTAATCTATAGCTAAAATAGTATATAGCTACTAGGAGTTCGATTTAGACGACGAGTAAGCCTTAGCTTTCTTTATAAAAGAAGTAACTATAGCGGACGATAGCCCTAAAGAACCCTATAAATTTAAACCGTCCTTTAAGGCAGAACGACCTTAAGATATTAAGGAATTATATACTCGGGAAAGTATTAATATCTATATAAAGAACCTATCTAAGGCTAGCTAGGTCTAATAGCTATTAGAGTTATTCGATTATTAGAGAGATTATAGGGTTATCCTTATATTAGACGAGGAACGAATAAGAATAGACTTAGTAGATAGTTAATAATCTAAGAAACTAAGATCTAGAGTATATCCTTTTAATATTAAAGATAGACGACTCCTAGATAAGAAGTTCGACGAAATATATAAACTCGAGTAACTAGAATAGATAAAGTAATTAACTCTATTTAGCTATTTAGTTTTTATAATATAATAAACTATTAATAGAACCTATAAAAGTAGAGTTATTATAGACTTTAGATAATTAAATAATATATTAATATTAAATAATTATCTTATATTATTATAAAAAGAGATTATTAATAGTTTATATAAGAAGTCCTTTCTCTTAGTATTTAATATATCCGCCTTCTTCTATTAATTATTAATCTATAGTACTTATAAAGATTAAATAGTAATTATTAATCCTTATAAATTAGAAAAGTCTTATATAATATTAATAGGATATAGGAATTTACTAATATATATATAATACTTTATAGACTAAAAGCTATATTTATATAGACGATTCGCTTATATATATATTAATAATATAATCGTCTTTAGCGACTCTTTTAAAGAATACTTAAAGTATCTATAGATTATACTCGGCCTCTTTAAGGAATTAAGATTAATATTAAGCTTATTAGAGTTATTCTATATATACTTTTTTATAATATTATTAAGATTATAAGTTAATATATTAGGCCTATCGACTATAAATAAAAAACTAATAGCTATTATTAGGCTAAAATATTTAATATTATTATTAGATTTAGAGACTTATTTAGGAATAATAGGATAATTATATAGATTTATACTATATTATTAATTAAAAGTTAAACTATTAGAAGATAGAAAGATAGTTTTACTTAAATAATTCTATAAAAAAGGTAAAGTCGACCCTTAGAAGAAAACGAATAAACGTACTTAAATAGTATATACCTTAAAGTAGACCTTTATCTTAATAGGAGAGGAAAAAGAAGTATTCTATATTCTATAATAAGAATTAATATAACTAACTCTATTATACTATTATAACCTTAATAGAATTATATTCTTTAAAATAAACGCTAATAATAAAGGCTTTAGACTCTTCGTATTCTATATAGATACTTATTAGAATAGTAGATATATCTCTAAGAAAGTAATATAACTAGTTATATTCCTTAATAAACTAACTATAAAGTTAGAGGCCCTAGCTAAGGCTATAGAGCTAGAAATAGCCTATCTAATATAGGTAGTATAGAAGCTATAGATATTAATCTAATCCTATTAATACTTAATAATCGTATTAATAGATTACTAAATACTAAAGGGGATAATTAACTATATTAGTCTTATAATAGTAGATATTAATAAAGCGAACTTAAGACTTATATTAATAGTAACTTACTTAAGTTAATTCCGCCTTAATATAGTATATATACCTAATAAAACGAACTTAATCCCTAATACTCTCTTAAAGCTATTTACTACTAAGGATAAATTATATTAATAGGAATAGGATCTTAAACTATAGTTATAAGTCGACTATAAGCTAGACGATATATAGGACGACTCTATATACCTATTAAGCTTATATATAGAGATATCTATTACTCTTTAATAGAGAATTATAGATAGATACTAAATAGATATATATTATAAGAATATTCTATAGTAAATCTAGGATTTAAGGAAACGGAAATATAGATTAAAGATTAACTTTTTAGCTTTTAAAGAGGAAAATAAGTTATTATATAATATCGAACTAAGTATTAACTAATAATAGCTATATATATTAAAAGTAATTATACCCGAATTACTTTAAATAGTATATAATAGAGGATATTACTTTAGATTAGATAAAATACTCTATAAGCTAGATAGTATATAGTTTAAAAGTAAACGATAGATAGTAAAAAAATAATAGAGATATTATCCCGAATACTTTATATTCTCTATAAATAGAGATAAACCTCTTAATAAACTATAACCTATCTAAATACTAATAAAGCTATTCTATATTATTATAATTAATTTTATTATCGGATTACTTAGGGTATTAATATAATACTTATTCTAGAGATTATTAGATTTAACGATATAAATCCTTAACTCGATAATAATTATAATAGATATATACTCTAAGAAGACCTTACTTATACTAAAGAGTATAGAATATAATATTAAAGATTAAGCTATTCTCTTTATTAAAGGTCTCTTATCTATTAATTAAAGTCTATTATTAATAATTATCTCTAATAGAGACCCTAAGTTTATTAGTTTATTTTAGAAGAACGTATTTAAAGTATTTAAAGTTAATTTATTATTTTCGATAATATAATACTTATAGATTAACGGTTTATTAGAACGAAAGAACTAAATAAATAAAATAGCCCTAAGATACTATATATCGTTATTTAATATACTTTAAATAGATATTCTAATCTTATTTTAGTTTACTCTTAATAATATTAAATAATATACTATTAATTATACCCTAAATAAACTATTACTAAGATTTAAGCTTACTCTAGCTATAAATTAGTTAATTATAGGGATATAAGATATAGAAACTATTAAGATAATAAAGAAGCTATATTAATAGGAAGTATAAACGTCTATAGCTTATATATAGGCTAAAGTAAAGAAAGCCTATAATAAAAGATATTAGCCTCTATACTTCGAAGTTAATAAGAAAGTATTCTTTAAGTTAAATAAAGGGTATAAGCTTCTTAGTAGACTATTAAGAAAATAGAGTTAATAGCGTATTAGACTTTTTACGATCTTAGAAAAGAAAGGCCCTTTAATATATAAATTAAAGTTCTTAGCTAAGTAGAGAGTATATAATATAATATCGGTTAAATAATTAATCCTATACCCCTTTAAAGATAACCCCTAAGTATAGTAGTTATCCGCTATTAAATTAATCTTATCGGAGGCTAATAGAGAGTAATACGAGGTTAGTAGACTATTAGATAGACGTACTAAATAGCTATCGGGACGACTATACCTATAGTATCTCGTTAAATAGAAAGGCTAAGGGAGTAAATTTAATAAGTAGATATATTATATAGATATACTATATATAGTAAACGACCTACTATATAAATATAAATCGAGAAACCTAATAAAGGACGTAGAGATATAGCGAGCTAATTATTAGGAACTAGAGATAATTATTATTAATTAGATTCTATTTACTAATATTAAAATAAGAATCTAATTATTAAGACTAATTAAGTAATAACTTAGTAATAGAAAATAAAGAGGTCGAGTAAATAAGAAGAATAGAGGAAGGAATATAATATAAGATAGCTATCTTAATACCTATACTTACTAACTCCTTTATACTATCCTTATTATTAGCTTTATACTTTATACTATCTTCGTCCCTAACTCTATTACGATTACGACCTTACTTAAATTATAATATAGTAATATCGATATTAAACCGATTATATCGAGACTATACTCCTTAGCGAAGACGATACTTAATATAGAGTAGATATAAGAGTATATTCTATTTACGTAATAGATTATTAAGAGTAGGGCTAAGAATAAGGACTAAGTAGTTACTGAATACGTCCTTAGGGTAATTAAGGTACTAAGAAATAGTTAAGCTATTATTAATAAGGCCGAATCCTCTACTAGGAATATTAGTATTATTAACTTATTTACTAATACTTAAATAATTAAAGAAGATATATATAATATTAATAGTAAAAAGGTCTAGGATACCCCTAATTATTACTCTAAATCGGAATAAAGTAAAGATAAAGTATAGGAAATCCTTCTATTAAAGATAAAGAAAAGTAAAGCTAAAGCTAAAGGATTTATTAATCTATTACGAGATTTATAAGTATTTAATATATATAACTCTAATATAGAGAACCTAGATACCCTAGAACCCTAGTACTCCGATATATTATTCCTAGGCGATAATAGTAAACCCTAGATCCGCTTAGAGATCTAAAGATATAAGTATAATATTAGAAATAGGATCGATAAAGCTATAGAGCGTATTCGTATTATACCTAGAAAGAAATATATTAATAATTACTCTATCTTCTTATAAATCTATAATAAGGAATAAGGAGCTATATTAATATTAATATATATAGCTATAGACGCTCTTATCTATCTAATTCCTAGGAAAGAATATAATATTTTCTAGATAAAGATTAAGGGCTATAAATATAATATCTATCTACGCTTTTAGTAGACCTTAGTCCTAGAGGATTAATATATAGGTAGAAAATATATTCTCTGCTTTATTAAATATATATAGTAATATCTAAGGTACGGAACTAAGTTCTAGGCGAGAGTAATTAGATAAGTACTTTCGTACCCTATAATTAGATACCCCCTCCTATATAGTATAATTAGAAGTACTATCTATAACCTAAGATAGTAAGCTAATATAGGAGAGGTACTATTCCTCGATTACGAATATAGAGAAGAACGAGCTATATAATTCTAAGCTATATACTAACTTATTACGAAAGTAAATATATCTATATAGGATTTACTAGAACCTAATAAACTAACGTAAATCCGCTAAGAATAGCTCTTCTTCTTAAATAATATCTAGAAAGATAGAGAAGTTTACTTAGGAGATCTATTTATTATAATAGATATAATAGAGAAAAGTAAATTTACCCTAATTATTTATTAATAAAAATATAATAGAGCTTATTATTAATTAGAATAGAATAATATCTTATTACCCTTCCCTATTATAAGACTCTTAGATATCTTAATCTCTATATTAAGAGATATAAGCGAGAATAAACTATTCCTATTTAACGATAAAGAAGACTTTACTATTCTCGATAGATAATAAGTTCTATCTATCCTAACGAACCTATTAAAAGGATAATATATTATTATTAATAGGATAGTTAAATTAATTATCGAATTTATAGAGGATAATAGTAATAGTAATCGGGAAGATAACCGTATCTTAGAATATATAGAGTCTAAGCTTAATATATTAGCGGACTCGATAATAGTATTTTTATATTAGATCGTTAAAAAATAGAATAAGATTATTACTATTTAAGCTATAATTCTAGCTTATATAGATAGTATATTAATAGAGATATCTTAACTTTAGGAGGGAATAGTATAAGGTAATACTTTACTAAATAATATATATACTTTAATAAAGTCTATTTATAATAAAGTAAAGACTCTAGAAGATATAGTAAGAGGAGTTAATAATAGAACTTAATCGCTTATCTCTATAATATCTATTATAGAACGATAATTTCCGATTTTATTATTATTAATACGATTATTATTAATAGTAGATATAGAGACCTTAATAAGGACTCTACTATTATAAATAAGTAAATCTTAATCTAGACGACTATCCTTAATAGGATTACTATTAATATAAGTATTATTCTAGTAAACTCTAGCGAAGATATCGTTATCCTCTACTTATTAGACTTCTTCGCTAACTATAGCGTAATAATTAGCTATATCCTCTTTATTAATTATATCTATATTTATAATTATACTAATACTAATAGCGGCTAGATCTATTAAAACTTTATCTATAATAACTAAGCTATTATCTACTTTAGCTATAATTAGAGGTAAGATTAGGGGTAAAATAACTATTCTACTAATAGAGTTAGATACCTTAAGTAACGATAACGAACTATCGTAGCTTAGTAATAGGAAGCGTACTAGAACTAAGACTAATCCGCTAACTAAGAAGCACTATTATAATAAATTCTAAATATACTAATAGCTCCGGTTATTAAGAGTAGTCCTAGGTATATATAAGAGTAATTACTAGAATATATATAGAATTAGTAAAGTATATATAGGATTAGTAAAGTATATATAGGATTAGTAAAGTATATATAAGATCGATAGAACTTATATAGGATTAATAGAGTATATACGGAATAGTAGTATAAATATAGGACTAAGATAATAAGAACGAGCGGAGAGAATAATAGACTATCTTTAATACTATAAGGATTAATACGTAAATATAGCGATAGTCTATAAAGGAATAAAGGAATAATAAGAATAAATTAACTATATAGCTTATATTAATAGCTTTAAGGATATAGCGCCTCGAGGAGGTAGTAGTATTAGGGGCACCCTTATAGAAGGTACCTCTAGCCTAGGGCTCCTAGTAGACTTAGACTCCGCTAGAGTCCTAGGTCTAAG
Source organism: Verticillium nonalfalfae (assembly GCF_003724135.2). NCBI lineage: Eukaryota > Fungi > Ascomycota > Sordariomycetes > Glomerellales > Plectosphaerellaceae > Verticillium > Verticillium nonalfalfae. Next base: position 5,794 of record NW_021167491.1, on the reverse strand, counting down.
GTACTCTACTCTGCGTATAAGGGTGTCATCCCCGATATAGATAGTATAAGATAGCTTAACTATTTATAATACTCTGAACGTACCCCTAAAGTAAGGTCTAATAAATATTCTATAAATTAAATAATATATAATTTAAAAGTAAATAATAAATAGTAAAAAAATAGTAAAAATATTATCCTAAATACTTTATATTCTTTTTAAATAGAGATAAACCTTTTAATAAACTATAACTTATTTAGATATTAATAAAGCTATTTTATATTATTATAATTAACTTTATTATCGGATTACTTAAAGTATTAATATAATATTTATTCTAGAGATTATTAGATTTAATAATATAAATCCTCGATTTAATAATAATTATAATAAATATATATTCTAAGAAGATTATATTTATATTAGATAATATAGAATATAATATTAAGGATTAAGCTATTCTCTTTATTAAAGGTCTCTTATCTACTAATTAAGGTCTACTATTAGTAATTATCTCTAATAAAGACTTTAAATTTATTAATTTATTCTAAAAGAATATATTTAAAGTATTTAAAGTTAATTTATTATTTTTAATAATATAGTATTTATAGATTAATAGTTTATTAGAATAAAAGAACTAGATAATCGAGATAGCCTTAAGATATTATATATTATCGTTTAATATACTTTAAATAGATATTCTAATTATATTTTAATTTACTTTTAATAATATTAAATAATATACTATTAATTATACTTTAAATAAACTATTATTAAGATTTAAGCTTATTCTAGCTATAGATTAGCTAATTATAAGGATATAAGATATAGAAACTATTAAGATAATAAAGAAGTTATATTAATAGGAAATATAAATATCTATAATTTATATATAAGCTAAAGTAAAGAAAGCCTATAATAAGAGATATCGGTTTATATATTTTAAGATTAGTAAGAAAGTATTCCTTAAGTTAAATAAAGGGTATAAGCTTCTTAGTAAATTATTAAAAAAATAGAATTAATAATATATTAAACCTTTTATAATCTTAGAAAAGAAAGGCCCTTTAATATATAAATTAAAGTTCTTAGCTAAATAGAGAGTATATAATTTAATATCGATTAAATAGTTAATCTTATACCTTTTTAAAGATAACCCTTAATTATAATAATTATCTATTATTAAATTAATCTTATTAAAGGCTAATAGAGAGTAATATAAAGTTAATAGATTATTAAATAAATATATATAAAGACCTAGATATTAGTCCCTTATTAGCGTCTTATTACTAATATATCAGTAATAAGGTATAATTTATAAGTAATATCGAGGCCCTATTCTATAGCCTCGATAAGTTAAAGTTAATATAATATAATACCGATTATTTACCGATCTAGCTATTAACCCTAATTAAGGCTATTAACCTAATACCTTTATATTCTTTAACTTCCTTTACCTATAATTAGATTAAGCTAAGTAATAGATTAATTAAGGTATACGAGAAATTAAAAATAAACTACCTATTATAGCGGATATTGCTCCGAGGATAAGCTAGCGGGAACTCTATTAGAATCCTTATAGGGTAGCTATAGTAGGAAGACGACTCCGGAACCTAAATCTTCGCTAGAAGACTATCGTCGAACTATTAATAGATAAATAACGTAATATTAGGGGCACCCGTAGAAGGCGCTCTAGCCCTAGACTCCTAGCGGACTTATACTCCGCTAGAGCCCTAGGGCTAGAGCACTCTACTCCTAGATAAGGGTATCGGCCTAGATACTAATAGCCTTAGATAGTAACTATTTATAATACTCTATATATACCCCTAAGTAAGGTCTAATAATAATAGTAATTAGATACCCGGTTACTCTATATATAATCCTAAATTTAAAATTTCATTATAATAACTATTAGTCTATTAAGATATTAGTCTACTATCTATTTAACGAAGAGATAGAATTAAAATATTAAATAGACTAAGACTTATATCGGATACGATAGTAGTTAAAGTATACTAATTATACTATTAAGTAGAGGCCTATTAGGATTAAGTAATTAAGATCCTATTATTAGATCTATCTATTATCTTAGTATTTAGTAAGTTAACTCCTATCTTAGAAGATCGATAATTTATATCTATAAGTAGACGTACTATATTAGTATTATCTTTATCTTTAGGGGAGACGCTATAACGTTATCCGCTAAAGTAGGTTATTAACCTTTATTAAGTTAAATCCGCCTTCTATAATATAATTAAAGTATTATATTTACGTTATTCTAAACTTACTTTACTAAGAAAACGATTAAATAACGATAAAACTATATTCTAGAATACGGATAAGGAAGATTAATACTAAACTATAATTTTTAAACGGGTAGAGGAGATTAAAAGTAGAGTAGCTTCTAGGAGATATATAGCGAGATAGATTAACGATACTCCTATTCTTATAATAGAAAATACTATTATTATTTTATTACTAATTCTATTAATAAAATAAAACGAATTAATTATAGCGGAATAGGATTAAGCGAATCCTATACCTATAATTACTTAGTAATAACTAACTATAATAATAGAAATCCTAAAGACCTAACTCTAAGTTAATAATCTAAATTAGGGACTAGGATAGAATAATTAGAAAGTATTAATATACGGATACTTCTACCTAGACTATAAACCCGACTCTAGTAGAAATAAGAACTTATCGGTTTATATTATTAAACGAGATATATATTAGATAAATATAAATATATTTCTAGACTCTATAAACGATTAAGCTAATACTCTAGACCGATAGGCTATAATAGTACGTAGTCTACTATAATTATTACTAAGCTCCGCTAAAGTATAGTACGTAATATTAACCGAAGACGAGAAATAAAGACTTTATATAAGACTTAATATATAGAAATACCTTCTTAGACGTTAGTTTACCTTAGACTCTATTAAAGCTATAGAATTATTAAATATTTATTAATACTTTAGATAGGATATCCGGATAAGTAAGGACTTATAGAAATTCGTATTAAATATTATCTAACTCTATAATATAACTAGAATAAATAACCCGCTAATATAGCTTAATTAAGCTTACTTTAAGATAAATAATACTCTAATAATATATCTACTAAAACCGAATCTAAATATTATAGTTAATTCGTTTATTAAGGACGTATAAAATAAAGTAGAGCTCCTATAGAGAGATACTAATTAGATAGATATTAAACGGCTTATAATAATATATATTATAGAAGACGACGATAATAATATAAATAATATTATATTCCTATTATATAACTTATATTACTTAGACTAATAATAGAAGGATAATAGTCTCGATATTAATCGTTATAGAGAAGTTAACCTTTATTACGAATAGTAGAATAGAACTAAGTATAATAATTAGAATAGCGATAAAAATATAAATAATAGAGGATATAACCTTTATAATATTAGCGGATATAATACTTATAATAATTAAAACGGCTAATATAAGTATAGTAATTAGTATAATAATAGTAATAAATACGACCTCCTTTAAAGAGGTAGTACTATTAGAGGTTTATTCTATAGAGAGATTACCTTTATATATAATAGCTATACCTTTAGAGGATAGTATATAGATAGCTATAGATTATATTAATAGTAGTCTAGATATAATAGCGGTTAGGTTAATTATATATATATTTACTTAATAGACTAAAACTCTCGAGAGAATAAATAGGACCTCTAATAGGATAATTATAAGATAGTAGAGGAGGTTTTTTTAATAAAGGAGGATAAATAAGATATACTAGACTCTTATACTAATTATAATACTATTACTTCTTTATACCTCTTTACGTTAATTAATAAACTATAATATAAGAAGTCCCTATAATAAGAGTAGAAGCTATAATATTACTATAAATATAAGGAATAATTCGATTCTAGACGACTATTTATAGAATATATCTTCGCTAATAATTATACTTTACCGAAACCTAAAGGCTAAGGGCTATAAATAAGAAACGTCTCCCTTTATATATAATAGGATATCGGAGCGGAATAGATAATAGAAAATAGGCTATAGGACGATAATTAAACTATATTCTTAGCTTTTAACGAAGACGATATTATTAAAGCCTAAAGCTAGAAAAGCCCTTTAAATACTTAATATAGTAGAATAAAGTTAGGATATAGATATTACTCCTTTTTAGTATTATTCGAGTTAAAAGGTAAATAGTATTATATTATAGTAAATTTAGCCTATTTAAGAGTAATAGTAGATTAAGATTAGCTTACGGAATTTAATAAGAATATAATAATAGATACGTTAGAGAGGAAGATAGTCTAGGGAATTAGTAGAGTATAAATCGAATTAAACTATAAAACGACCTTCGACTTATATATTCCTAGCCTCGCTAATAGACGAGATACTAGAATATTCGGCTATATAATAATTATAATATAATATACTCGGAACCTAGCTCCGAAGCTATTACTTAGATATAAATTCCTCGATTAATATAGAATAGATATACTCTTTAGCTTTAATAACTTAATATTTAATTATTATTATAGAATAAGGATATTATTCTTATATAAGTTAAACTCTAATTTAGTTAGGAGAAGAGTAATAGCGATATCTAAAGCTACTTTATTACTTAAATCGGTTATAAGGATACTAATATAGTATAGTAGACTCCTTAGCTAAGATAAATATAATATTAAACGAGAATATACCTTTATAGTAGATAACCTATTAATATAATTATACTAAATATCCTATTCTAGATTATATTTTATATTTAAAATTAACGATATAGAGGAAACTATTAAAGTCGACCGAAATACTTATTTAGGGTATATTAAGGATATAAACTTAGAAGGAAGCTTCCTAGCGGACTAAGATACTACTAAAGTAGTATATAGTTATTAGGAGTTTAATTTAGACGATAAAGTAGCCTTAGCCTTCTTTATAAAAGAGGTAATTATAGTAGACGATACTATAGTAGACGACGGCCCTAAGGAACCCTATAAATTTAAACCGTCCTTTAGGGCGGAACGACCTCGAGACGTTAAGGAATTACGTACTTAGGAAGGTATTAATATCTATATAGAGAACCTATCCGAGGCTAGCTAGGTTAAATAGCTATTAGAGTTATTTAATTACTAAAGAGACTATAAAGTTATCCCTATACTAGACGAGGAATAGATAAGAATAGACCTAATAAATAATTAATAATCTAAGAAACTAAGATCTAAAATATATCCCTTTAATATCGAGGATAGACGATTCTTAGATAATAAGTTTAATAAAATATATAAGCTTAAGCGATTAAAATAGATAAAATAGCTAACTCTATTTAATTATTTAGTCTTCGTAATATAATAGACTATTAATAGAACCTATAAAGGTAGAGTTATTATAGATTTTAGATAATTAAACGATATATTAATATTAAATAACTATCTTATACTATTATAGGAAGAGATTATTAATAGTTTATATAGGAAGTCCTTTCTCTTAGTATTTAATATATCCGCTTTCTTCTATTAATTACTAATCTATAATACTTATAAGGATCGGATAATAATTACTAATCCTTATAGACTAGAAAAGTCCTATATAATATTAATAGGATATAGGAATTCGCTAGTATACGTATAATACTTTATAGACTAGAAGTTATATCTATATAAACGATTCGCCTATATATATATTAATAATATAATCGTCTTTAATAACTCCTTTAAAAAGTACCTAAAGTACTTATAAATTATACTCGGCCTCTTTAAGGAATCGAGACTAATATTAAGCCTATTAAAGTTAT
>NW_021167490.1:0-13387 GCF_003724135.2 Verticillium nonalfalfae | reverse complement strand
TTCCTTGGGAAGAATCGTTTGATAAACAGCCAACTGACAGAAAGGCCGCGCAGCTACTTCATGCTCACGTACCAGACCTACGTGCGCGCCCTGTACGCGCGCCTGCGCTCCCCGCAGCAGTTCGTCCTCCTGCAGGTCCTCTCGAGCGGCTTCCTCATCCTCCTGACGCCGCTCACCATGTCGCCGCTCTGGCACCGCGTCTCGCGCGCCCTCAACTTCACCGACCAGTCCTACGCCTCGTACCAAAAGATCTGCACCCGCAACGTCTTCATCCGCTCCCTCGCCGAGAACGTCTCCATGGCCGCCTTCCTCGGCAGCGTCCTCGTCCTCCACTTTGGCGCCAACAAGGACGTCTACCCCTACTTTGCCTTTGACTTTGACGACGACGACTCGGAGCGCTACGACTTCCGGCTCACCTTCTGGGCCTCGTCCGTCACCTGGGCCTGCGAGCTCGCCGCCTCGCTGTGCCTGCGCCTGCTCATCCGCTGGTGCTACGGCGTCGACGTCGGCAGGGAGGGCCGGCTCGACCTCGCCGTCTGGCCCGAGCTGCTCCCCACGAGCGTCGCCGTCATGCTGCACGTCCTGCAGAACATGCTCTTCTCCATCATCCGGTTGCAGTTTCAGCTGCAGTGATGGCGGAACGCCCGCTTGACGCATGGCCTGTGCGAGCCGGTCCATGACCTTCGACAGACCGGCAGGCAGGCAGACAGGCAGACACAGGCTGGAGTATGGCCTGCGTTACTTTCCATGGCGCTTGGGGGCTTCATGTCATCAGCGACCACGATAAAGAGCGGGATGGAGATGAAGACGGTTGCCTCATTTGGGTCTGCATTGCTTTTTGGTCCCGTTGTTATGTGCTATCTGGTTCCCCCTTTTGCGTTTGTTGCGTACGATTCTTTTTTTTTGGGCCGCTGTGGCCGTCTGTTGCATACTCAGGTCTAGAGGTACGGGAAGAGGAAGAGAAGAGGCGAAGAAAGAGTGATACCCCCTTCATGCGCGATGTTTCTAGCGAGCATAGTACACTGCAAAACTATCCAACTTTAATGACAAGACAGAAGAAATGCGCCATTCGTTTTAGTTCGCTTGACCTTGTCCATGACTAATGCTTTCTGTCCTCTTCATGACCGTGATATCCAGCGCTGAACCTAGCACGTTCCTTTACTAAAGTACGGCGACGGAGTCTTGTGGGCTTGATCTGCAGTATGCGGGCTGGCATCCAAGACGCGTTGTAACCTCGCAGGCGGATCTGGTCCACCTGCAAGCGTGCAACACAGTACAGAGAGGTAGGACCAGCGGACCAGTGGCCGAAGATGAGAGCCGGTTCGCGGGATTTCAGATTGCTAGTTTGCCGAATGGGATGGCTGCATAACGCCCTGCCTTTTGAGCCGGCCGACAGGAGCGACGCGGGCGGTAGACCTGAGTACCTCGAAGAGGCGGGCCCAGGCCTCGACATGATCGTGCTGATCGCACGCCTCTACTCCAGTCTCCTGCCTGGGATTCTCATTCGAGCCGCGTTCTGCTGCTTGAATGTTCTCTCTCACTGCATTGACAACGCGTGTCGACTCGCAAACCCTTCACGCGAGCGCCCAATGAAGTTGAGTCGTGACAAAGGCGGTGAAAGTAGCCGAAAAGGTAGCTGGATAGCCACAGACCGCGGATCTAGCCTAGCGCTTGCTCGGTCTACCAAGGTAGTTAGCCAACATGCAATGACGGGAGATTTCCTGCTCCATAAGTGCTCCTCCCTTCTGGGACACTGGTGCCTGCACCTCGAGACTGATGTCGTGCTGAGGGTGATGCCAGTTGGATTCGAGAGTGAGAGCTGCTCCAGGCAAAGCCGGAGCGGACGACACAGAGTCGGAGTAGACCAGTTTCTGCTACCAGGGGGCATATTGGTGGCTAGCCGCTTCGTGCTGCGCGTGTCGGCTTGTGGGCGATTTATGAGGAGGTTTGCCCCTACCCGAAGGGTCACGAAACGGTCGGCAACGGGTTCTATACGTAGGTGCGACACCGACCAAGTGATATCACTGAACAGTGGTGGATATAAGAGTGTTTGCAAACCAACTGGGCCAGCCGTGACGAAACAAGCTCACTGGTTCCAGACCGTCAGCGCCGCTATTTGGCAAAGTAAATTGGCAGAAGGTTGTTTCGGACGATATCAGCCAGAGGCCTGGAGGCCGCAGACCGCGGGCGCCCACCGACGTGGGATTTGACCCCACCGAGGCACGAAGAGGGTGTGGTGAGGGCTGTACTGAGAGGATGGCCTCGTCATGTTATAGATGAGCGGTCAGAAACACGTCGCGACTCTGCGTGTCGGGACCAGCTCGGCGACGCGGGGGTCGGGATACCAAAGGCAACGTCTCGGGTCCGTGATTCGTAGTCGATGAACGAACGTAAATGTGGTATTGCTTTGTCTGATGCAGAGGACCCCACGCGGTTGATGAGAAGGGGATGCAACGCGTGAGCATACTGTGTAAGCTGCGGCGCAATGATCAGAGGTGTGCCCTTCAGTTCCGTCTGTTTGCGTATCTCCGCCATCAAACATGTATTTGGGAGCTGTACTGCTGGTGGGGGATGGATACACCCGGGCTGCCGACAACATGCCATTCATCATCGGAGTGTCGTGTCACTCCGTCTCGGATACGTCGGTATTAAATGCCGCTTGCCAGCAAGCACATTTGACTCATCGCCTGTCGTCCGGGCGGCCATCCTGGCCTCGAGCTGGTGTTTCGAGGGCAGGTAGATGGGGCATGGTCGAACGAGCAATACGAGGATGATGAGCATCCAGAGGTTGCAATGATCGAACTTTGTGCATCTGCAACACGATGACGGCGTTGCTGGTGGCGTCTGGTGTGAAGGTGTTGTGGGGGGGGAGGGCGGCACGAGTGAGTGCATGTGGTACCGCCTGCCTCACTGGCCCCGTCCGTAGCTCTCTCCTGGCAATATCCTTCCTTCCTGACAACAGTATTCTTGTCAGCCTTTCCTGCCTGAGCTGGCTGATTCCTTGGAAAGGTTGGAAAGGGCAAGGATGATGACGCCCAAAGCTTGTCGCTTTGGAAGCAACGATGGTTTAGCTAAGCCCGCAGGCAGGCGGTTAATCTGGTTGTCGGACGCGCCCGCCAAAGTTGAATGCCCCATGCTCCAACAGACTTTCCAGTAACACAGATCCTCAACCCTTCCCAACCCTTCCCAACCCTTCCCTCAGAGTTTCTTCCAGTCCTCCAACCGCTTTTGTACAATCCAGCTGCCCGGCTGCCGTCGGAGAGAAGAACAAATGCAGCATCACATCAGCCAGGCCTGCATTATGCCCGGCCGATTCGATTTGGTGCAACCTGCGGGCTGCCGCTGACGGAACTTGTCAAGCCATGTACGCCGCCGGTTGCCGACATGTCTCGCCAGAGCACAATCTTGATGCAACGCATAGCATAACGTGCTGGCTGGGACCCCGAACCCCTCCTCCCAAGGCAACCCCCCCGACAACCCATCCACCCCTGCCGTACCGACCTAGATCCTTGTCAAGGTGGCTTGCTGATGCTGAGCTTCATTTGTAAAGGATGGCGGCCTGGCAACATGGCATGGTGGGGTATTCCTTGTGTTTCTGGACACGTTCAGCCATCCACGCAACCGTACCTGTAGCCATGTCCAGATGGCTTGCGAGGCTTGCGAGGCCTGCGAGGACGAGGCATGACTTCGATGCATCGCCGGTCGGGCCACTCAGGCAAACAACCACTGCTGGCATCGGCTTCTTGTCGGTCGACTGGGTGACACGCAGTGCCTCAAGGCGTCCCGCCATGACAGGGCAATCACAATCACCCTCGCCATGCCAATGGACGAGGGGGCTCGCTGGCTGTCTGGACCACACCCACACAAACGTGCGCCAGACGGGCGTGGCATTGGCACTGTCAACACCCCATATCTAGAACCTGATCCTGAACCTGACCCCTGGACGGACCCGTGCAGGCCGCTGCGAGAGACCGTGCTGGGCTTGGGCTCTGCCCCTCCGACCCCTCCAACAATCAGGGCGCCCCTCCATGGATTCAAGCATCAAGCTTCCCCTTGCCCCTCACCTGCAAGGTTTGGAGACAATTCACGTTCGTTCGCACCAGATTGCGCGATTCAGAGACGAGTTTGTTTCTCCCAATTGCCCATCAGGAGCGACAGGAAATCGCCTGAGAAAAGCCGCCGAGACGAGAGGAAGACCGACAAAGAAAACTAGTTAGACCGACGTTCCTTGTCCTTGTCATCGAACGCCTCGCCTTGTCCTCCTGCGTGTTATCCATCTAGGCCTTATCCTACCCCTCCTCCACTTGCCTTTTCGGCTCGTCTTCCGTCCCTCGCCGGCGCAACTCTGGTTTGCATTTTGCGCTGCTCACTTGCTGACCCCAGGCTCGCCGGCCGGCGGTCTGCGCCATCTCGCAGCCTGCTTTCGTGCTTTGCCCTGTTCAGTCAGTCAGTCCGTCCCGTCTGGCTCATCTCCTCACAGCCTAGGGAGACGGGACAATTTTACGCGCCTTGTTCCTCCCACGCACAGGCGGCCGTGTCGTGGCCATACACGATCCAGCAATAAGGCAAAAAGCCGGGCCAAGGACTACCCTGTTGCCCTGGCTCTGCCTAACGGTAATCCCGCCGCCCGCCCGCCTGCCGTCGAACTGACCTTACACCCGCTGGCCGCGCAGCACCACCACCACCGGCTCTGATGTCCCACACCCACCCACCCCAGACCCCAAAATTTTCTCTCTGATACAAACCCATATCGGCCCAGCCATCCCTCCTCCTGCCTACTTTTCCCCTCTCCTCCTCTCCTCCTCTCTTCTTCCTTTTCTTCTTCTTCTCCTCATCATGTCCGCCGAACAGCAAATCGCCCCTGGCACCGCCGCGTCATCTGCGTCGCCAATCACCCCCGTCGCCGCCAACCCCGCCAACCCTCAAGATGCCGAGGGACGACAGCCCGCCGCCGCCACCACCGGTTCCTCCGAACTCGCCAGTGGGAAGGTGAAGCTCAAGGCCGCTCTCCGTCACTTCCCCGACTTTCCCCAGAAGGGCATCGACTTTGTCGACATTATGCCACTGTTCCTCGACCCCACCGCCCATGAAACTCTCGTCTCCGCTCTTCACCTCCAGATCCAAGAAGGCTACGGCGGTGTCGTCCCCGACGTTATCGTCGGCCTCGACGCCCGTGGTTTCCTCTTTGGTCCCGGCCTCGCCCTCCGTCTCGGCAAGGGCTTCGCTCCCGTGCGCAAGCAGGGCAAGCTTCCTGGTCCTTGTGTGACCGCTGAATACCAGAAGGAGTACGGCACCGATTTCTTCCAGATGCAGGAGGACGCCATCAAGCCTGGCCAGAAGGTGCTCATCGTTGACGATATTATTGCTACTGGTAGGCATATCTCAGCCGCCTCGAATGCGAACATTGGATCATTTTACTGACTTGATGCAGGTGGTTCGGCCAAGGCTGCAGCTGACCTTGTCAAGAAGCTTGGAGGTGAAATCATGGGTTTCCTCTTCATCCTCGAGATTCCTGGCCTCAACGGCCGCGAGAAGCTCGACGGTATCAACACTACCATTCTTATTGAGGACGCTTAGACGCGTTCACGGCTACAACAACAACGAGGGGTGATCCGCAAAGCTTTCCCCGTTGTTCAATCACGCCACTGAAGCATGAGTACATATACATACTACGTTCCGCGGGGCGGCACGGGCTGCTCCTGTGCCGTTCTGACACCTTCCCACTGAAAGCTACACGGTACACCAACGCACGCCGCGGGGCCTGCGTCGGCGTTTCAGGGATTTGCAAAAGGGCATCATTCAAACTTGGCTTGGGAGGGGCGGCTGCATGATTGCATTATCTTAGACTAGCTTTGGCATCTGTGCTCGAGCAGACGGCCCGTTGACGGGTTTCCCGCTGCGGGGTTTTGATGCGACAGCTTAATACTCAACAGTATTTGACGCATGATGATTTGGCCTCTAACAGTGACTGTTGGGGCGGTGGAGCGGTATTTATGCGGCGGCTCTCGGTGCAACAGCTGGCATGCATGGGTTGAAGTACCCTGGAGGCTATTAAGTACGACGTGGCCGTCACATCATTCCGCACCATTTCTCGCAGGCCGTGCTATCATTCAGGTCAAATAAAACGCAAGTGGTATTCTAAAGACGAACTAGTTCATGTCCTCTCATGTCTATGTCATGCCGTCATCCTACGCAAAGAGACACCCAACGTAATGTGGTGGTGGGGGGTTCCTCTCATCATATATACATGCCTCACATCCATCCGTGCATCGCCCTTGTGCGCCAGCGTGCTTCAGAGCACAATGATATTGTCCACCCGCCGACCCTGGGTCTCAATGACATACTTTCTCCGGATGCCGACGCCCCTCGCGCGCCCAAGCTGCTCCCACGCCGCCTGGCCGCCGCGGATCATGACCAGGCTGAGCGGGCGGTGGCGCGGCATGCCGCCAGGGGTGCGCTGCTCGTCCTCGAGGTGCGGCTTGACAATGTCGTGGGCGGCGTCCCAGGGCGGGCGGTCAACGTGACCGCCGTAGACGGCGGCGTCGTCGTCCTCGTCGTCGTCCCCGAGGCCGTCCTCGTGCGGGTCGCTGACGACGACGACGAGGCGGAGCGAGTGCGCCGTGGGCGTGACGGCGGGAATGTTGGCGAGCTTGGCGCTGAAGGAGCAGCCGCCGCGGCGCAGGGCGATGACGTGGTGGTTGCGCGGGATGGCGTCCGGGAGGCGGGCGGTGCAGCCCTGGCCGGCGAGGTAGACGGTGTGCCAGGGGAGGTGGAGCTGAGTGGCGGGCGTGTTCTCGTCGGGGGCCGTGGCCGCGGCCAGGGGCGCGTCGCGGACGTCGGGGAGGGGGACGGCGCCGATGCCGACGGGCAGGGCGGCTTTGTAGGTTTCTATGTGCCGTGTGCGCCGGCTGGCGCCCGAGGGGCCGTCGTCGGGCGAGGGGGTGTTGGCCGGGTCGAAGACGGAGGTGACTGCGCGGACAAGGCTCTTGAGCATGGAGCCGTAGGAGGGGTCGAGCGAGCCCGGTGCCTCGTCGTCGTGTTCCAGCCACGAGGACTGCTCCTCGCTCAGGTGTATCTCGTTGCCGTGCTCGTCGAGCGCCACTTCGACGGTTTCGAGTGGGGTCTCTGCTGTGGTGTTCTCCGAGGGAGGTTCTCCATAGACAATCATGAGGTCGACGTACGGCGCGTAGCGGACGCGATTGAAGAGGGGGTCTTTGATATCGGAGAGCATGTCGCCATCGATGTGTACGATCTCGTCCTTGCCGAGAGCAATGTGATTGACGTGCGTGACGCGCCAGGTGTGGTCGTAGTTCGGCGCAAAGGACTCCTCCTTGATAAAAGTAATCTTCAAGCCGTTCAGCGAGGTGATCTTGGCGCCATAAAGGGTCTTGAATGCTGCCGTATTCGCAAACAGCTGGTTCAGCGCACTGCCCTGTTGGTTTGTTGAGGGAAACTCAATGACAAGGGTTGGCTTGAACGTGAGGGCCGCGCAGGTGCCGTTGTCCGGGACCATCGAAGTAGGCAGAGTCCAGGGGAAGAAGGTGTGATTCTCCTTGTATTGGAGAACAGTCTCGTTGGACCCCTTGAAGGTCGGGACCAGCTTCATGCCACTGTGAGGGTTGGCGACCGTGTGCAGGTTGACGAAGCTGGCGGCTTGGAACACGTCAGCGCGTGCGGCCATGGCCGAGCCCGTCAGTGGAGGCCTTGAGGCAACCGGGCAAGTGGTGGTGTAATTCTCATCGTGGTACGCCTTGACGCCCTTCACGAGACGGTTCACCTGCAGTTTTTTCTTCTTTCTCGGTTTCTGACCGCGCCTCGAATTTCGCTGCCCCGGAATGATGAGCGGATGGGCTTCGGTGCTGAAGACGAAAGCGGCATCGAGTTTGTTGAGCGGGTGTTCAGGGTCGAAAAGCACATAAAGATACTTTGTGGTTTCACCCAAGAAGAAGCTCTGCATCCGATCTGCTTTTTCGCCCGTGTCGACATTTTGGAGCCCCGACCAGCCGCACTTGGTCCGGCAGAGACGATTGATATCCGCAAGGACCATTTCGCCAACGTGCAAGTACCAAGGATCGCCAGTGGCACGATACAGGTAGTATGTCGACTCGATGAACTCGGGTCGCCCAGGCCACCAGCCGATTCCAGAGTCGACCTGCCTCTCTCGAACCGACCATCTCTCTGGCAGGGCACCATAGCGAGTCCAGAGTGCAGTATACAGAAGGTTCGCCTCCTCGCCCTCCGCAACCTCGCCAGCCATGGCCAGCAGGCCGGGATAGAAGGCCGCCAGACTGTCGATCCAGGCCGTGAAAGGGTAGCCCCTGGTCCTGTGACCTGTCATGTAGTACGGGTGGTGAGCGTCGTTGTACAAGTGGCGTTTGATAGCCGCATGCGCCTGATGCCAGGCCTCGAGAAAGGCTCCAGCGGTGTGTTCCTCGGGCGTCAAAGGTTCGGTGTGCAACGTATTTGGGTCGAGCCACTGACGGTCTGACGTCGTCGGCGCGCGAGCGGTGACATTGGGAAGGTCGTGGCCGGACAGCAAAATGTGACTCTTCAAAGCATATTCAAAGAAGCTGTCGACGCCAGCGCCGATGCCAGTGTCAAAGTTGACCCAGTCTCCCCTTTCCGGGTCGATGGCGTTGCCGACCAGGCCGATTTCGCTTTTGCCCTTCCAGACAGCCCAAAAGGCGCGTTTGGCCAGATGCTCGAACCTCTGGTCGCCGGTGAGGCGGCTGAGGACGGTAAACTCGAGCACCAAGCTGCCGGCGCCGGCCGCACACGTGTCCGTCTTCTCCGGGTACTTCTGCGTCGAATCGGGGTCGTTGGGCGAAACCTTATGCAGGGGTGAGTTGATGTAAAAGGGAATGCCATGGCGCAGATTGACGCGCGGATACGGCAGACCAGTCGTCGTATAAAAGGCCGGCAGCAGCCGTTCTGCCATGTCGAGGGCCAGTCGCAGGAGCTGGCCGTCATAGTGGAAACCGCTCGGCCACGGAATGGGGGCCAGCTCCAGCGGATTCGAGTCGTCGTCGTCGTCGTCGTTCAGCCCTGCATGCTCTGGATCATAGCCAGGTATGGGAAGCTCCCCCACGGCGAAGAGGTGGGCGCTCAGAAGGCCGCCCACCCCTCGGATGACGGTCTCAAAGACCTGGACCTTGCTGTCGAGGTCGAACCCGCGCGCGCGTATGCCCTGGCCAGATGGGCCACGCCGTCCGTCCCCGTAGTAGTCCACAAACTTTTCTACCCCGCCCTGGAACTCTTTCAGAGCCCAGTCTGCCGTGTGGTCGTCGGAGGGCGTGCCGGCGAGGATGGCGAGGGTCGACAAGCTGTCGAGGAGGGTAAGGGAGTAGTTGCCGAGAACGTCGTTCAGGTCATAGTTCCCTGGATTGGCCGGATCGCGGGAAAGAGGCGTACATGAGACAGGCCGCAGCTGCGAGCAAGAGTTTAGCCCAGGCCATGCGAGGGGAAGATTAGAGATGGTGGGGCTCGAACCTCGTCCTCCGGGAAAGCGTGCTGCATGTAGTTGTTGAAGCCATGCTGGAAGACCTCAACCGTTGATTTCCGCAGCTCCGCCAGGCGGGCCGCACCCATTGACTTGACTCTTGCTGGCCATGTCAGGGACAGCAAGAGACAGCTGAGGAGGGCTAATGTCGACGGCATGATTGCTTGCGCCGGTGCTCCGTCGAAGAAGGTGGGAGAACTATACACAGGTTCCCATGAATGCGCCCACACGCCACGCCGCCGGCAGGTTCCCGAACTCCAGGAATCGGCGGCAGCTTCAGCAGGGAATCCTCATGAGGGATTTGGGTGTTTCCGGAGCTAGGAAGAAGCAGTGTAGGGGGCGGCGAATGTCGAGATAGCGTCAGGACTGAAGGGCGCTGATTATGGCACTCTGAAGTGGGATGCTGTCATCTTGGCGAGCCACGCGACACTCGTTCGCGATGTGGCGCATCGAGCTTCTGTGGCTGGTGCTCATCAACTTTTCTCAGTTCGGCTTACCTCAGCAAAGAGACGAAGGAGCAGAAATGAGAGCCTTGATTCTGAGGCCCACCGATTCTCAGTCCTCGCCGGATACCCTCACCGAAACACCGAAAGCCCCCTGGCTACGACACAACACACCCGGGGCGTGGCATTTCCCCCCGAAGGAGCCCTGTAAGTGGCCAGTGCCCTGCACTGAACCTGTCAAGGCTCACCGGCGATGGTCCGCGTTCCCCGGCCGATTGTCTTCTCGCAGGGGATCCCAGTTGAGGTGCCCGACCTGCCCCAAGGTGCCTCAGCATCTCCACTCGGACCTCTCGTGCCAATTTCCAATTCCGACTTCTCATCGTCACACTTTTTTTGTTCTCTCCCCGCTCGCCTGTGATCGACCAAGGATGCCTTGACATCATCTCAAAAGGTTGTTCAGCCTTGATCCGGGGGAGAGGGCGTGCCTTTTGTCCCTGTCCATGGCCAGGAAGTACCGGTACATTCAAGGATTGCCGAGCTCGCGGCTAAATCGTAGCAAGACCCCCCCCCCCGGTGGATTGGACCAAGCGCCAGGGAAGCTTGCCTATGGTTCGGTGGTCGTGATGATATATCCGATCGCCAGCCGAAGCCAAGGAAACTTGCACGCCTCCTGTCTCTGATGCCATAGTTTTCCCCTTTTCGTCCACTATCTCTATTTTCCACTTCGGCCCCCATGGCATGCCGGGGCTGTTCCCCCGCCTTGCCAGGCCACGGATGGTGGAGGGTGGTATATGTATGCTTTAATCGTTACATCCAAATGGTCATGCGGGCGCTGGCCGAGCATGATGGTGCCATGATATTGCCATTGGGTAAAAGGCTGCCTGTTCACAGACGGGCTGCCTCAGCCTCTCTGTGCGTGCACGTGCAAGTCTGCGCACGATAGTGGAGGGGGGGGGGGGGAGGGTATCTGGGGGATTGGCCCTATTTTCGATGCGAGGCTTTGCTCATAGGTCGCAGAACAGGCCGGGCGCAGCAGAGACAGACACCCCGGCCCTGACTCTGGTCACGCTCACCCTGCACTGTTCCCACCCCGTCATGACTCTTGCCAATGCTGGGTAGCAGTGTGCATTTCAGCCTTAAGATCGATCTTGGTGCGCGCGGGCACAACATGGGGAGGGGGGGGGTGGGAGGCTTCAGCCTACGAAAGATTCGTGGTTGATGTTTCGGATCGCGTCGGCTCCGCGATGTCCAAGCTCGTTGGTCGTCCTTCGTCTCGGCCACATGGCTGCCATACTTGCTCATGAGTTTGTATGCCTCTGTTCGTGTCCACATGGTTTTGCCTGGCGTCGTGGCGCCTTGTGTGCCTTCAGTGGGACAACGATAGACGCTCTCGCCCTGTCGGCTTCAAGCCCTGGTCCCAGAACCTCGTTCGAGACCGTCATGAAAATCCCGTATTGCCTCTGCCGAAGAAAACCAGACAGTCCAAACCCCGAACTGGCATTTATCACATCTCGCAAAGAAGGACCGACGACAAATCAGGAATTCCGCGACCGCCGCAGTACGAGTTGCCAATCCTGCGGATTATACTTTCAGTGCACCCGGTTCGATAGTCAGCCGAGACAACATCTAAACACGTTCTGCGGCCCATCAACCCATGGACCTCAGGTAAAGCAAAGACAACTAGATCAAGTGGGGCACTACATTTATGAACGATCTCAAACCACGAGATTGAGATCACTGCAGAGAGACAGACCCTGAAGATCTCAAGTCAGACAGAGACAGAGGGAGAACGGGAGAGAGACACAAAGTAGACCGCAAGACGGGTGAAGCAGGAAATCGGAAAAAGTTGCGCCCTCATCAAAGATACCCACTGTAGCGCTGAACATCTATTCCCTTAGTGGCTACATTTGGCCTGAGTATTTCGCATGATCGATAGCTGAGTGGCAGGAAATACATATTGCTGATTGAAGTAGAGACACAGCAAACTATAGATCTAGATGTCTGTACTTCTAGATGTGCATGCTTCTAGATGTCTATGCTTCCAGGTACCTGCACGTTATCCATACTGCACAGACGTGCCCGCTCTCCATCATGTACTGAGGTAGTACCTGTGTAGATGTACATCAAAGCTCTCAAGGTAGGTGGTGATCATTGTTTGTACTGAGGCCAACTTTGGGCACCAAAGGGATAACGCCGAACATCTATGAATAGAGGCACACGCACTTGCATGCACATGGCCAAATCGCGTGAATTGTCCCTATCTACACGCCAGGACGGCTTGCGTGGCTCGGCAGCCGTGCAGGGCCTGGCTCGTCCTGCGGCATGCACCTCCATGCGCACAGCAGCAAGCAAGCAGCACGCGCGCTCCCATGCGCACAGCCGACAGCAATACCCGTCTGTCCGTCCCCCCGGCCCCCCTTCCCCCTCCCTCCCTCCCTCAGTGCTGATTCGGCCATGTCCGGTCCCGACGACTTGGACCGCGAGATGACTGGCTGCTCGGTCTGCATGGTTCGACACGACGACGCGAAATCAAGCCAGAAGGCAGCGACAAAATAGGCAGCACATGGTGGCTTAGCCGCTGCAAAGGAGAATTTACCAGTCACATCGTTTCAACCAGTCAGTGACAGAATGGGGGCGGCGCCAGGTCTCGCTCTCCCTCTCTCTCTCTCTCTCTGTGTGTGTGTGTATGTGTATGTGTGTGTGACACCGACTCGCTCTCCTTGCTCTCCCTACTCCTCGCCCTCTCTGGCTCTGACCTTGCTCTGACTCTTTGTTCCGCTCTCTAGTCTTGCGCGTTCGCTTGTTTGCCACTGTCCTGTACAAGGCCTGATTCTCTCTTCTTCCCCGGGGATCCTTCCAAGTTGTCCCTTCTCGTGCTGACACCAGTGGCTCCACATGCATCGAGTCGTCCTCATACGCTCCGTGGAGCAATCGACAAGAACTGACAGGCATGGCATGATGCCCTGCCCGGACAGTCACGTCACAGAGCGAGCTGCCAACTGCGGGACACTTTCCCCGAGGCACAAGACATGCTCCTTTCTCTCCCTTCCCTCGCTGGCCTTTTACCTTCACACCAGACCAGGGAATAGCGTGGAAACCGCCCCCTGGCTAGGTAGACGGCGACTGCAAGGCGAAGCAAGCCGGCGGTCCAGTAGCTTCCAGACCAAAACTCGAATGCCCGATGTTGGGGACATTGGCATCCCGGGTAGCGTATCGCACTTTGTGAACGACCCATGACAAAGTGGACTTGAGGAGGAGGGCCAGGCATGGTTGATCAGAAAGGCGGCAAGGGGGAGAGAAAGTAAACACCTTGCCACCTTCCCAAAACCGCTCGCGTATGTGAAAACCCAGCATCTACTCTCGTACACCGGACACGCAGGGGAGGGGCTCTAAGTCAGGGTAAGGTAGGTAAGGTAAGGCAGGGCGAGAGAGAGAGAGGGGGGGG